>NC_066582.1:21684627-21984627 GCF_024323335.1 Lathyrus oleraceus
GTGAAGATGGCGTATGCCATGCATGGGGTGACATTCGCCATCCTTTATGTTGCGCTGCAGTTGCAAATGGACCTTGCTTGGTCTCCCATTCACCCCATGCTTTCCTATATTCCCTCCCACGAATTAAGAAACTTTCTCATGGCATTTTAGGGTTTTGAAACATTATAAATAGTGGTTTTATTTTTCTTTTTGAATCAACAAGCTTAGCACAAACATAAGCCATAAAGTTTAGTATCATTAGAGCCTTAACTTTTTACATCAAAGGGTTATCACATTTTGTTCGTGTATCAAGTTTGGAGCACCTTTATTTTGAAGTTATTTATCTTCCCGCATTTACATTCCATCGAAGTTTATTTCTATCTACTTGCATTGTACCAGATTCAAGTCTCCGATTGGAGCAGATTCTTATTTATGTTTTAATTCCCTCGTTTTACTTTCCTCGCATTTCATTTCCCGAAATTTATTTTCCCTAAATTAATTTCCTCTCTTTTGTTTTTAAAACCATTTTTATTAAATCAGTAATTATGTTTAATTCTAAATCCAAACCAATTGCCTATTTGTTTATCGTGATTATGTCCAGCTAATTTATTGATACTTCAATGTGAGGACCGTCATTTGACAGTACTCTAACTGTTGTTTCTTTAGGATTACAATTATGGGTTGTTTTGGTTTCAACACAATTTTTATGAACTTAATCTAATATGTTACTATGAAAGTAGGATAGTGATAACGTCACGTAAGATCAAAAGCCGCCTGATACTAAAAATTAAAGTTGGTTTATTTTTTGTTAGTAAATACCGCAAAAGCACTTTATTAATTACTTAGGAAGTTTAATATTTCTAGAAGGTGGTTTTAAAACTATTTGCAAACGCGTGCACCTATAGGATTAGGATTCGGTCACCTGAGTGGAAGTTGGGGATCCTTTTTATCTAAACTTACTAATCAAAATCACTTTTCATCTGAGTAAAAAGTCCAATTCCTTAAAATATACCCAAACGCATCGTACGCTAAAACATACAATAGAGTCACCATCAAATTTTATTTATTCCCGAAGGAAAGGGAAAACATCGATAAAACCCGGGGGAAAAGAGATATGTTGGGTAAGGAAGTCGGTTATGCAAGGGGAAGTATTAGCACCCCAAACATCTATGGTACTCCATGGGAACCATTTTGATTGTTCTCGCTCGAATAGGTGTGATATCTAAAGATTACTCGCAAAAGAATGGGAAAAGGAAAAGAAATAGATAAAGTTCTAAGTGAGGATTATGGCTCTCATGCCTATGTATCCACACAGTGCAATGAGGAAATCAGAGCTCCGTAGTTCAAAGAACTAATGGTGGGAGATGAAAAGAAGTTGTGATCTAGGTATGGTCTGAACCAAATGATAATGTTTTGAACCCCAACAAGGGCACTACAACAAACAAGACCTTAGACAGCGCTTTTTTTAGCCTTAGACAACGCTTTAAAGCGTTGTCTAAACCTCCGCTGCTAAAGGTTTAGACAGCGCTTTTTTAAATCTTAAAAGCGCTGTCTAAGCCCCCCCCCCCCTTAGACAGCGCTTTGGCCAAAAGCGCTTTATAAGACCCTCTTATTTTAATTTTTTTAGGTATACCTTAGACAGCGCTTTTCAAAAAGCGCTGTCTAAGCCCCCCCTTAGACAGCGCTTTTTCCTAAAGCGCTTTCTAATACCCTCCTATTTTAATTTTTTTAGGTATACCTTAGACAGCGCTTTTCAAAAAGCGCTGTCTAAGCCCCCCCCTTAGACAGCGCTTTTGCCTAAAGCGCTTTCTAATCCCCCCCTTAGACAGCGCTTTTTACAAAAGCGCTGTCTAAGGTATACGAAAATTTTTGAAGCTTTTGTTTTAAACCACATTTTTTCCAGGTTTATAAACCAGAATTTCTATCTGTTTTCAACCAGATTTTGACAGACAATTATCACATTTTATATATGCCATTTTGGCCTTTTTTCTACCAATTTTTGGCTAACAAATATATATATACCAATTCAAACCAATTTTGCCTTAAATGTATCAAAATATATACAAATTTATGTACACATTTACAAGTCATTACATATACTACAAATGTACACATTAATTATACAAATTTATGAACAAACATTGAGCTCTATCATGAATTGACACCACTCCTCTTTGATTTCGTCCACTTGATCCTTTGTATAAAATGCACACTTGAATTCCTCAAAGTACTACATAATAATATAACATATTTTGAATTAATTCCAACTATTTAATTATATGAGATATGTGTAAATATAAAAATAACTCATAAGTTAGAAATACATACATCGGTGGGAATCTTTAATCGGCCCAAAGCAAGAGTATCTCGCATAAACCTCAACATGAAATACCCGCAATCTATTTGATTACGTTGTTGAGGACACTACATATGAAAAAAAAAATATGGATTATAAATCCTAAGTTTTATCAAGTGTCATCACTAATATAATAAAAAATGTGGTAATTAAAAATATACCGCCACTTTAATCCATGTAATGGAGTTGGCGCCCCTCCTTGAGGTTTGGATATCTCGTTGGGCCCGAAAAGCTTGTAGGACGCTAATAAAATAAAAATGAAGCAATTAGAACAATTCACATAAACTAAGAAATTTTTTGAAATTCAATTAAATTAAATACCTTGAGATCATCCGGTGAATAATCATTCCTGCATGAAAACATATCATGCCCAGAATTCCCACACTTCAAGCACACCGTTAAGCTTTTAGGAACGCGTGCCGACGTGTGCTTCTCTGGACAATCTTTGGCACGGTGGCCACCTTTCTTACAGATATAGCAATTCGTCTACAGAAACATCAAGCAGATCTCAGTATAAACACTTTTAAACCTTCGGAAGCCAATAGGCAAGCAAACATACCTTAGTACATTGCTTTGCAACGTGTCCCAAACCACCACATACATAGCACGGTTTCATCCGCTTCGCTTCTGTACAGTTTACAGCAGCATGACCTTCCTCGCCACAATTATAGCATGCTCCCCAACTACTATCTGGAGGATCAAAATATCTTGGACCCCGCTGATAGAAAAGAAACATGAAGTGATATACCCAACTTAGCATTCCTCAGCTTACAGTATTTTGAAAATCAATCAATCACATTTCAGATCAAATATATCAACTCACAAGCAGCTTTCGCAGAACCACATTGTCGCCTATCTGACCTGAACTTGCTTCCAGATCCACAGACTCACGGTTCACTGTAGTTTTGATTATCTCTTCCACCTCCTGATCTGCAGCTACAATAACCTACAGAAAAAAGAAAAGCATTACAAAATATCCAAAGTATCTCACCCAAATACTAGAAACTAAAAAACCTCAAAACTTAAATTAAAAACTTATACAATGCAATTTTTGAACTAATTTTCAATTTTCAGTACAATCATAATCTAATTGATTTCCAAAGGAGTAGTTTTTGTGTCAATTCCAATTTATCAAAATACGCTAAGAAAATTCAATTCTATATAAAATCAATAAAAACAGAAGAAAATAGAACACTTTTTCAGAAATTAGAAGAAGCCAAACACAGAATAAGACGTACACTTGAATCCCCAGAGTCCACCATCAGCTTCGTCGTTTTCTTCTCTTCCATCACTTCCCAAGCAGTGATCCCACTCGACCCATCCAAAACGCCGTCGCTTTGCATCACCTTGAATTCAGATTGCTGCGATGGCGAAACTAGAGAAGAATCAACACCGTTTAAAACGGCGTCGTTTATTGCAAGCTTTGCCTCTCGCGCCCGTAGGGCCTTTTCCACGATTCTGAGACTCAGATCTTGATTGGCTTCGTCGTCATCATCATCGCTACTGAACACGAGTGATGGCGTGGAAGCGCCGTCGAGATTGTCGGTTGCTTCGCCGACTTGTTCGTGCTCTCTTGCATTGGCTTTCGACTTCTCCTTCTTTCCCATGCCTCTCAGAATTCAGAGTTCTGAAGTGTAAACCCTAATCAAACGCAAGTTCGATAATTTTTACGGTGAACACTTCGATAACTTGGGATTTAGTTGGATATCATACCTCGTCCAATTAAACAATAACATTGAACGTATGTCACTTTTTATATTTACTTTTAAAAAAAACAAATCAATATTTTAAATCAACTTTTATTGAAGGTAACAGTACTCAAATAATTATATAAGTATTTAAGAATTCGCCTTTTTTTTACATTAATTTTTAAAAAGATAAAAACACGATTTATTAAGAAATAAGATTTTTAAAATCAATATTTTCAATTAAATTTTTAAAGTAATCATGATTCTATCTATTTTTAAAATTAATTCATTTTCAAACTAAACAAATTGGAATTGATAATTGTCATCAATCCAATTGACAATGACAGAGATTTTATAAGAAGTGTATTTAATTTAAAGACTTTAGACAACGCTTTATCAAAAGCGCTGACTAAGGTCTATATTTAAAAGTGCTTTCTAAAAGCGCTGTCTAAGGGGGGGTCTTAGACAGCGCTTTTAGAAAGCGCTGTCTAAGACCCCCCCTTAGACAGCGCTTTCATTATTTTTTTGGAACATTTTCCGTGTTTTATTTTAATTTTAACCTTAGACAGCGCTTTCTTTTAAAAGCGCTGTCTAAGATGCGCTGTTAAAAGTCATTTTTGGCGTAGTGGGGTGAAAACATGAACCCAAGAGTAAAGTTGGCTCTTACCAGCACATGGGCTAGCATGGCTGCCGCTATAGGATAATGTCGAAAATACGAGGAAATAAGTGTATGAGGGTATGACCCAAACATCTCTCGGTTCACAAGCTGACGCAAGAAGGAGCACAAAGATATAGTGTATTTGGCTCAAAGATATTGGTATATCACATGGAGTGAATGAAGGTAGAATATAAGTGCATCATTGAGATGAATGGAATGAAGTGACCAGAGTCACAAAATTGAAGGTTTGGTAATAAGTGACTGATAAAGTATTGTTTGAAACTGAAAGGTGAAAGTGTATTGAAATCCATAAGAGAAATGAGATTTGTACCATAGAGGGAAACAACATTAAACTATAAGTGGAACAACATGGTTGCCACTATTTGATATTTAGCCAAAAAAGAAGGAATTAAATGTTTGGGTATGAGCCAAACAACTCTAGGTAGAAATGTGGACTTTTCTTTAGGCGTTCTAAAAGGGCGTATATGGAATTCCAAAGAAAATTGTATTTTAGTGTCAAGGAAATAGTATGTCACTTGGTGAACGAATCATGGTTGAAGATAGATAGTGGATCGTGGAAGATATGAATGGTACCCTAAGGAGGAAGGAGGAATAATTATAAGTATGCTCGCCGAGGATTCGCATCCTCGTGCCTACGTATTCTTATTATGCAATGAGAAAGTCAGAGCAATTGTAGTTCTTGGAACCATGAGAACAAAGAGAGAGAAGAGTGATGAACAGTATAACATGTATCAACAGAATGGTATCAAGGGAACCCACAAATAGATGGAACTTGGAATCAAAGAGTAAACAGGCATTTACCAGTACGTGGGCTAGCATGGTTGCCGCTATAAAGTAAATCCAAAAACAAAGACTGAATTAAGTGTCTAGGTGCCAACCAAACAACTCTTGATTCACAAGACGGACTACCGCTATATCGTCCTAAAAGGGTATAGGCGGGGCCCAAGAGAAAGTATTGTTGTGTACAAGGAATAGTATATCACTGGATGGGGAATAAACAGTTCGAGATCAAAGAAGAATAGTATCTTCGATCTAAGAAGAGATAGACTCTTAATCGAAGAGCAATGTGGTGTTTAAATCCAAAAAGACTGAATTAAATGTTTGGAGACGACCCAAACAACTCTGGATTGATAAGGTGGACTATCGCTTTATCGTCCTAAAAGGATGTACAAGGAGTCCAAGGAGAAGTATAGTTGATCTCAAAAAGATGGTCTTGATTGATGAATGAAGAATGATTTATTAATAAATAGGGTAGCTCGCGAAGAAACTGGGTTCTCCTGCCTACGTATCCTTATAGTGTAATAAGGAAATCAGAGCTTTTGTACTTCATCCCACTAGGGCTGAAAACAAGATGATTAAGGAGGCAAAATAATATGATTGAAATGAAGAGTGGAATATACTTGATATTTATTGGATAAGAATCACACTAAAGTTTATGCATAAAGGTGGATACGATAAGCAACGGGTCAAACATCCTGCGCCAAAAGATATCCAGAATGAGTGTAGGAAAGCTCCAACCTCATTCCTTCTTTGCTACTTAAGGCCCGTGGCATGTAACTATCATCCTAACTTTCAAGTTGTCGGAGGAGAGAATATCTGTTGTTGTTTCTTGCAATGATGAAGAGAGGGAGACTTGACATTTAATTGACGAGGATCACACTAAAGTCTATGAATAAGGGCAAATGCTTTGAATAGTTAGGGCCTACGCCCCGTATGCAAAGTCTCTCTAGACAAGGATGGGAGAAACTCCGTCTCATCATTCCTTATTACTTAAGGCTCAAGGCGTATGATACTTCTTATAACTGACAAGTTGTTGGAGGAAACTCTTCATTATTGATCCTTGTGTTGATGTTGTCTTGTATGAAGAAGGTTGGGTAGTTTATTCGATTCGTATTGTACTAAAGTCAATGAATAAGGGAGAACGCTTTGAATAGCTAGGGCCTACGCCCCGTACACAAAGTCGCTCTAGACAAGGATATGAGAAACTCCGTCTTATCATTCATTATTACTTAAGGCTCATATCGTACAATTTGAATTGCTTTGACCAAGTGTTGACCTTTGATTTATCTTGTATAACCCGCTGCTTGATGTGACTGAGGATGCTTCGATCGAGAATCTAACTTGAGGCCTTGAGCTCCACAGCTTAGAGAAAGAAGTCTTATTAAGTGACCAAGGGTCTTTTGGTCACTAAAATTAGACCGTGGGATTATACAATATCAAAGGATTTAATTGATCAAAATTACTTTTGATAAATTTGAATCAGAGGGTTAGAATTGATTTTAAGAACTAGGCTAAACCTAATCCAATGGTTAGGATTAATCAAATTAACCTAAGGGATCACGATATAGTTAGTCAAGGTTTTGATTAAAAATTTATGTCAAAAATTCCTAAGGGAACATGCAATAATTTAAAATTCTAAATCAAAATCTAATCCTAAAGGAACATGCATTTGTTAGTAAAAAACTTGATTAAAACTATTTAAAATTCTAAGTCAAAATCTAATCCTAAAGGAACATGCATTAAAAATGGTAAAATAAGCCCTTTAAGGGGCAAAATGGTCATTTCACATGAATATTCAATTTAAGGACAAAATTAAATCCTAATCAATATCCTAACTAAAACCTACAAATTAATCAAGTTCTAAGAAAACTATTTTAATCAAATCAAAGAAACCTAATTATTTCTAGAAATCTAACTAAACTAAAAAAATTAATTAATATTCTAATTAATCCTAATTTTTATTCTAATTAAAAAATCCTAATTCTAATTAGTCCTAAAATTGTAACTTAATTAAACTAATCTTAAAAAACTCTAAATGACCTAATTAATAAAAATAAAAATAAACAAAAAACAACAAAATGAATCAAGAACAAAATGAATAATGAGCTTAGATTGGGGGTGTAAGAAACAATTAAAATAAGGTCCAATGGTCCAAAAGACACACATAGTCAGTTTTGACTTATTCCTGTTTTGTCTTATATGCCATGCTGAACCTGTGGTGCTGCGATATGTGGTGCTGTCTAGAAAAGTGAAAAAAAAGAAAAAAAAGGTAGGACACGTGTCACGATTCTGGGAGTTCTGAGTTTAATAAATAATTGTTCATTAATTAGTTACACACAATCTTGAATTTTGATTTATTAAAAATTAATAAACCAAAAAATTAATATGCAAATTATATATCACCGAACTCGATTTTTCGCGAGAAATCCAAATATGTGATCGAATTTTGAAAAAATGAGCCACGAATTTTGAAGAATCAGGCGAAAAGGTGAAAAATAAAGTATGTAAAGAATCGATCAATTCGCATTCGTTATAATGATCCGTGAAAAAGTAATCACATATTCAGAACCGTGACGAAAAATCGCTTCTAATGAAATATTCATACGTAATTAACGGTTAAGAATTAAAAAATCACTATTTTTAAGATTATGTGTTTTATGCAAAATAAGTGTTTATTTAAATTCATAACAATATCTAAAATTGATCGACAAGCAAAAAATCCAATGATTCATCACAAAGGTGCAAAAGAGATAAAAGATTATCAACGGAGTGGAGATTTGCTCCGGTTAGTGTTGAAAATCAAAGCGTTGAAAAGAAACCCGAAAAACTTCAAGAATAAGCTCCATTAATCCAATTAACATCCAAGTTTTGATAATTATTATTGATGATGAATGAATGTAGAAGATGATGAATGAATGTAGAAGATGATGAATGAATATAGTATATTGATGAATAAGTTTGAATTGATGAATCTTGGATGATGATTGTTGATAAATCTTGATAAATTTTAGATGATGATTGTTGATGATAATGCTTGAATTGTTGATTGATGATTTATTGAAATTGGATTGTGGCTAAGTTCCACCATTTTAGAACTTCAATGTGAAGTTCTAAATGATGATGAAGATGAACTTTAGTGAGGGTGAAGGAGAAGATAAATATTGAGAGAAATTGAGAAGAAAAAGTGGTAGAAAATTAATGATTAATTGTGAATTTTCCAAGTTAAATTAGTTAACCCCCAAAATGTGGAAAATAACATATTTATATAGAATTGGTAGGTGAATGATCACCCTTGAATTACGATCCAAGTAATTGGTTTATCAACGGTTAGGATCTAATTTAATCCTTAGTTGTGGATCACCAATTTCGACCATAGGATTAAATGTTAAGAGTGACTAGGATTGAGTGAAAAAAATGGAAGTCGAGATTTGTGTTTGTTTGGAAGTTTTGTGTTGGTTTGGAAGTTATGGTAGTTAAGGGTAATTAGGTAAATGGATGGATTGTGGAAAGATAGGTTGTTATGGTAGTTATAGACCAAGTTAGGATGTAAGGCAAAAAGTCACTAGTAATTGAACTTGAATTTTCATGCATTTGCCTTGATTTTTGTACCATTTTTGACTTGAATTTTGAGTGGCTTAACCCATGAATTTTAGTACTTTTGAGAAGTGACATTTTCCACTAAATGAATTAAATTTATCTTTTATTCCAACTTTGCTCTTTCCTTTGAATCCAAGGAAACCTTCGAATTAATTGACGATCGTTTCAATCTCTCCTGATAACCATGAATCTCAAATAAAGAGATGATCCCCAACATAAGTAATACGGGAAATAAACCCGAATGATTACCAAATAATATCCACATAGAAAATCCACTTAAATCGATTAAATCAACTCTCATCTAACATTTGGCATAAATTTGTTACCATATGCAAATGTCGATTAATGCATGATCAAATAGAAACCAAGTATGCAAATGAACAAAACCATAAGCTAGGGGAATTGATTAATAAAAAAAGTAGGGCAAATTTTGTGGTATGACACCTATCACTATGCATCAACAAAAAATTTCTATTACCGCTCTCAATATTATGAAGTACCACATGAGTCTCATAAATCCAATCTTAAGATTATATGGGATAATTATGTTGAGACGCTAACTCTCGTCAAACTAGAATTCACCATGCGAAAATTTATGGCAACACAAACCAAACGGATAAAAGAGTTTATGAACCAAATTTTTAATACTACAGAAAATCTTAAGAAACTGGACATATGGTTGAGTCCCTAGTCACAGGAAGCAAAGCATTGGAGACTAAAATCTCCCTACATGCACAAACATCTTTAGGCCCCTCCCCTGATAGACACATGACTATAGTAGCAACCAGTAGTGAAAACAAATAAAAAAATCCAAAGGAGAGCGATAATGGGGTTGAGAAAATTTTAGATAAGAAAAGAGTAGAGACTTTAAAAACTATCCGCACTAACCTGCCCTTATCCAAGGTCCCGCGCAAGAATAGAAGATTAGAGGGCCATGAAACTCATGAAAATAGAGAATTATTAGCTCTTAAGGTAAGGAAAGAAAAAGCTAAACCCAAAAAGCTAATACCTAGAATGATGCTTGAACCATCTTATAGAAAAGGGAAAAAGAAAAGGTGAAGGATACGAGAGATGACTCGATAAGTGGCCATGGAAACCAAAAATTATTGAACGTTCGATAAAGGAAGTATCCTCTAAGGAACCCCCATAAGCATCTACATCTCTCCATTTTGTCGAGCTACCGACATTAAACAAAGCGATGCGTGGGAGGCAACCCACGATTTTTATTTTTTATTTTTATGCATATTCTCTTTCTTTATATATAACGGTGATTTATTTTCTTCCTACTAACGAGACTAACTTTTGATTGATTTCACTTCAGGCCTCAACGTTCTTTATTCCTACTAACCATACTTTCGGGATGTAGAACTTGAATGACATACACGTTCATTTCAGAGATGATATCCAGAAGAAATGCTATGAGAGACTATCTGAGAGACCCATGTTACCTACCAAATACCTTGACTCTCACTACTTAGATACCCTAGGGATCGAGCCGTATATCAGATCCATGTGTAGCCATTTAGGTTGGGATGAGTACTCAGAGAGAAAAAATGTTACTTACCGGAACCTTACTCTTGAGTTCCTAAATTTAACAGAGGCACCATTATATTCAGATTATTTGGGCATGAGTATACCTATAACCATAGGGAGTTTGCAAAACTGTTAGGTTTCCAGTATGGCCCGGCTGCTACATTTGAATTATTTTATGATTGGGATACACAGGATAAGTTAGATACTTTTTGGGGAGCTATTACCATAGAGGGTAATCCATACCCATCCACTCAGTTCACCACATATATCCACAACCCAACACTTAGGTATTTCCAAATGATTTTAGCTCAAACCTTCTTTCGTAGGAGTGAGGGTAGCGAGCCTATTAGTGCAGAAGAATTATTGTTTCTCTATCGCATCACCGAGTCGGAACTAGTTGAATCTGGAACTTTCCTTATAGCTAACCCTGAAGGTGTTATTAAGTCCACATAAGGCCCAATCCATGTTGGAGGAACTGTTACATAAATAGCCTATGCCTTGAAACTCCAAAACCAACTCTCTCACATACTCCTGTATTACGGGTTTACCCTCTTCGATATAGGATATTACTTAGGCCATGGCCTGGTACGACGAGTATACTTCAGGATTAATGAGTACAAACTACTCATTAATAATGAGGTGGTTCACCACTTTACGTTGCCTAACCCTGAGAGAACCATCCTCTATAATAGGGAGAATTTGAAATATGATCTGAAAGGCTAAGGAGAACATCAACTAGATCCGCCACCCTCCCACTCCAGAATACCACCCATCACCTCCTCGGATAGGCCCACTGCATTTTCCTCCACAGGGCCAACACAGAGGCGCGACACTGACTATAAGCTCAATGCCATGCACCAGGAGATTGTTTCCCTTAGCGAAGAAGTTCGCGAACTTACTTCATAGATGGAAGTGGCTAACGCCACTCACACCGAGGAGACAAATTTCATATGCAGGGAGCTCCATAGCCTTCGACGTCTGATTACTGCTGCTCAGGCGTCCTGACCACCCCAGATTTCGGGACACCCACTACAGTCCCTTAAGTAGCATTCACTACAGACCTTTTCATCATGGAGGAAGAATTTATTTTTACAATTATTATTATTAGAGTTATTTAGACCTATTTTCTTTTCAGTTGTGTTTCTATTTACTTTCAATTTTTTTCCATTATGCATCCTTTTAACATTTTTTTTCACTTATTTTTATCATTATATTATGTTTCATATTATTTTTAATATGTCTAATTCAAGGTCAATCTTTGTCCAAATGTATTATGCAATCAACCATCTCGAACAAAATGATAAGACTCCACAAAAAGGATCCAAAAATACACCAAAGACACCCCAAGGCCCAAAAGTTTGCAACTTAGGGCCCATCTTCCGAACAACCAAAGATGGAATTCACCGTCAAGGGCATGGCGTTCTCCATGGGTCCTGGGTAGTGAAATTCGGGACAGAAGTGAAAACCCTCATTTTCTCCCCATTCTTCTTCCCAATCCCACTACCTTCTATCTTAAGCTCCATTTACAACCCTACTCACTCACATAACCTCCCATAACTTAAATACCCACTCATTTTCAATAAACCCACTCAAATTCCCATCTTTAAATTCTCTAATTTTTCACAAAATCCCAAAAACCCATCTTAAAATACTCTAATTTTTCACAAAAATCCCCAAAATCCATCTTTCACATCTTCTCCAAATTTCTCAAATTTTCTCCTACAAACAACCAACAATGGCCGCCATGGGTGAGGGGAACATCATTTTCCAACAAGGAACTAGCGGGAGCAGGTAGAGGAAGAAATATGAGGACTTTCTCGAACGCGACATCTTCGCCACGAGGTATAGCGAGAATGATTGCTTACATAGATTAGGAATTTATCATAACATTTATTATTTATTTGAGTAAGTTGGTTTGCTAAATTTTTATGGAATGAATAGATCACATATATGAGCACCTCACAAGAGAATTTTTGAGTTCTCCAATTTATAATGTTGGTCCAAACACAACGAGCACTGCATGTACCATTAAATTCCGCATGTTTAATATGGAATATGAATATTCTACTAATCAGCTTGTAGAATTACTACACATCCCTTATGGGGAGGGTGTCTTGTGTGAGGCACCTTTCGAAACAGATTGGTATGTTGAAGCTTTTTCATTTTGGGAATAAACAACATGTTCTGCTACTAATTCCTTCGAAGGGAATGTGGCCTCTGAAATTCACAACCCGACCATACGTGTCTACCTCCAAATGTTGGCTGACACCATCTTTGGCCGGGAAAACACAAACAAATTAAATGCAAAAAAGTTTCTCTACTTACAGGCAGCACTGATATAAAGGCTATTAAATTCGGTCCCATTCTTGATAGCCCACATGAGCACGGTTATAAAAAAGAAATGGACCATATCTTTTGGAGGATTGATTACATCCATCACTCGTGCTATAGGGTTTGATACTGATCTAGCTACGCTAGAACCCTTACTACCTTGTACCTTGGAAATCAATCTTATGAGGCATATGAGGCTTTGCAAGGTGAGGAGAGAGGGAGGTTACCACCTCATGGTCCGAAATCATGAAATTAAAAGTATTGTTTTGCCATGGCCCACCCGTACTGATGTACGTGAAAGGGCAAATTGGATTTATGGTTTGTAGGCCCCATCTTAGACCGGCCCGATATCAATGAACATTCCTTAGAATGTCAATGCCAATGTTGATACCTATAATGAGTATGACCATTTAGAGCGCGGCTCACCTGCACACCACTCACCTCATATGCATGCTTCACCTGCACATATCACACCTAGTTATTCTAACCCTTTTGCAGGTACCTCTTTTGGGTTTGTTTACATTGAGGATATGCACTGGGATCAAATGGCACGTGAAGTAGAGCTTGGTGGCTTATTTTACGCCATGTATGAACAACAACAAGATATGATGGACTTCATGTGGGAATCACAATGCCAAACATATCACTCCCTAAGATCAATGACAGAAGCCAAAGCCACCATGACAGTCCTACAGATGCAACTGTAAGCTTCGTAGGCATGCAACCTATCTTTTGTGCATGCTAACCAAGCACCCATAATAGGGAACCTCTAGAGTTTACAGGCGTCCAATGCCTCACTCTCAGTACGAGTCCAACATCTCCAGATCTCCCATAGTTCACGCCACCGGAGCCAAAGTCGTCATCCCCGACATCAGGACCAGACAGGAGAGTGAACTGGAGTCTATTAGTAGCATCTCCTCCATGTTTTTCCGTTCCTTTCTTTTACCTTTAATCGAAACATTGAGGAAAATGTTCGGTGTAAGTGTGGGAGAGGAACTTTATTGTTTTCATTTTTCTTATTTATTTTCAACTTTTAGCTAGATTTACTGTTTTAGTTTTATTGCTAAGGATTTTATTCACTAGTTTAGTTTGTCTGTTGTGTTAATTCATGTGCTGTCCAGTCTTTATGCGTGGGGTTTTTTTTGCTGTTTATTAATTATTCCATTTCATGCGCCATAAAAAAACTTTTGAAAAAGAAAACAGGGGTTTAATTTGAAATTTTAGGCTATTAGACAAGTTACATATAAGTTATAGAGACTTGGGAAATCCCCCAAAAGATCAGTATCATCTTAACACCGTAAGTATCCTTAATTATAGAGATCGATTTGGATACTTGTTATGCCACATATTTGAAATCTCTCCCCTAAATAAGTCTTTGAGTAGTTTATCCTAGCAGTCAGCACCATTTGAATTACCATCGAGTAAGCGAACCGATGCAAATAGGTGAATAATCCCATATTAAAAAAGAAAAAAAAGAAGATAAAAAATCTGGAAAAGTAAGAAATAGAAAAAGGAATCCGCCTTCTAAGTTAGGTGACCCTCACCCCGATCATTTAGCCTAACAATTGTGAACCTCTAAGAATATTGCATATTCATCAAATTTTTTGACATAATATGGATCATGGTCACTAACAGGTTCGTTTGCCGTGTGTGAACAGATAACGAGCTTAATGTGAGTGCGTCTGAATGAAAAAGGACGAAAAATGGGATGAGTAAGTTAGGCCTGGGCATAATGACATGATGCAAATTGGTTTGTATAAGAAGGAGATTTAAGACCGCAAATGCAGAATGTGGTGTTAAGATACCCTTAGTTTGTGAGTTAGTACCTATCAATATGACCTTGAGCGAATTAGAGTCTTTAGCCTAGAATAGTTACAAGAGCACCACTGTTTTTCTTCATATGCTCATAAATGTTTGCTTGAGGACAAGCAAATGTTCAAGTGTGGGAGAGTTTGATAACACCAAATTAAACCATTATTTTGATCGTTTTGTGCATGTTTTATTATTGTTTTACCTTTATTTCCAGTTTTATGTGGGTACTTTGTATGTATTTCAGGTATTTGACAATATAGGAGCTATGTGCGAAGAAATGAAGCAATTCGAATGCAAAACAAAGAAAAATGGGAAATTACACTCAAGGAGACCTGCATGGTGTTCGCCATGGAGGCAGACACCAGGAGAATGACGTGTCCCACGCCTCAATGGTTGAAAGACTCGGTCACACCCACTTTGTGAAGATGGCATTCTCCATCCAAGGGGTGGCGTTTTCCATCCTTTCTTTTGCGATACAGTTGCAAATGGGCCTTGCTTGGTCTCCCATTCACCCCATGCTTTCCTATATTCCCTCCCACAAATTAAGAAACTTCCTCATATCATTTTAGGATTTTGAAACATTATAAATATTGGTTTTATTTTTCTTTTTGAATCATCCAAGCTCAACACAAACATAAGCCATAAAGTTTAGTATCATTATAGCTTTAACTCTTTACATCAAAGGGCTATCGCATTTTGTTTGTGTATCAAGTTTGGAGCACCTTTATTTTGAAGTTATTTATCTTCCCGCATTTATATTCCATCGAAGTTTATTTCCGTCTACTTGTATTGTACCAGATTCAAGTCTCCGATTGGAGCAGGTTCTTATTTAATTCATCTTTACTAATGTTTTAATTGCCTTGTCTATTTAACTTCCTCGTTTTACTTTCCTCACATTTCATTTCCCTAAATTAATTTCCTCGCTTTTGTTTTTAAAACTGTTTTTATTAAATTCGTAATTATGTTTAATTTTAAATCCAAACCAATTGCGTATTTGTTTATCGTGATTATGTCCAACTACTTTATTGATACTGGAATGTGAGGACCGTCATTTGGCAGTACTCTAACTGTTGTTTCTTTAGGATTACAATTGGAGATTATTTTGGTTTCAACGCAATTTTTCTGAACTTAATCTAATTTTTTACTACGACAGTAGGATAGTGATAACGTCAGGTAAGATTGAAAGTCGTCTGACACTAAAGATTAAAGTTGGTTTATTTTTGGTTAGTAAATACCGCGAAAGAACTTTATTAATTAATTAGTAAGTTTAATATTTCTAGAAGGTGGTTTAAAAACTAATTGCGAGCGCGCGCACCTATATGATTAGGATCCGGTCATCTGAGTGGAAGCTGTGGACCCTTTTTATCTAAACTTACCAATCAAAATCACTTTTCAACTGAGTAAAGAGTCTAATTCCTTAAAATAAGTTTTACTACTTTAACACAATATGCGTCGGTCATAGATGATAGTGAACAATATAAATTAAGGAGTAAAATCTGGTTCTGAATACGCAAAAGCAACAGTTCATGTTTAATTGAATTCTTTTCAAGGTAGGAAATATTTCCCCATAAAGTAATCTTATTTAGAAATAATAAGAGCACCGTTAATTGATGTGAACCACGTTCTAGTATTATTTGTCTGAATTTATTAAAGTTTATTATTTCAGATGTTCCCGTTCTTAATTCAAATTCCTTAGATAAACACCGTGATAATTAGAAATGATAGATTTGACTATTGGTCTTTGTCGGATAGATATCTTTTAAAACTACATGATAGACTGTACACTTGCAGTTAGGTAATCTGATAGACTCATAAAGTCGCGATCAGCCTCCTACTGTGGTATCAACTCTCACCCTTGTTATCATGCTGGTCAACCAGAAAGTCACAGAACTCCCAGTAAAATTGCATATAATGATTATGAATTTCATTTTCAAAAGAAATCATATTGATGATGTCGATTGAAGTATAACCATGGTTGAACACCATGTCTTAGTGAATACGAGAAAACTGATCGGTGGCATACGTTGCAAAGTTGTTAAAGTTGGTGTCCTAAGCATTCATGCGTTTTGAACCAGTATGAAGTTTTCCTCTTGATCCGTTTCAAATGTGTCACACCTATGTGACTCCCTCATGTTGGTGATTCTGTTGCTCCGCACACATGTTCTCTAGCATGGTGATAATCATATATTCGTCACCACTCGAGACAATACCAAAGTTGTTCCCATATTTCATTCCATGATGAGTCCAAGAATTTTATTACCATTAACCCCACCCTTATGGGTCGGGTCTTCGTGTTATTGATATGATGAATCATGTAGCCACGCCTCATCTTCCTCATGGTTAGTATCCTTCATCTCCGCATCAAAATGGTGACCATTTCCGTTGACCGGTTTCTCTTTAACATTAACTAGAGCAAATTCATTCGGATCATCATAATTGTAAATGATCATACCGAAACCCTTCACCTGATAGAAGTAAACCTTATTGACATTATCCCAATGATAACCCGAATTTGTCATGGTACTTTTGTTGAATTCTTGATCCAGACCAGGTGAGATATATAGTAGATTGGGCACACCGATACCAAAATGCTTTAGAAGTTTTGCGATCATGGAAGCGTAACACAAAGAGGACCCTTTGTTACAATCCTTAATAGCAAACATTCTTGCGACAATATAGTGTGCCCAATTTATCTTAAGTTTATTTTAGAGAATATAGATAAGATGTACCTCACCATGGTCTATCCATGAATGACCATCTTTCTTCGAACATAATACATGAGATACAATCCAATGGAGAATGTGAGGAGCCCTTTCAAGTAGCACATTGACAACTTATCCAAGTTGTCATCCCTCATTGGTTCCATTATAATTTAATTCACATGAATCTTCCATTCGAAATCCTTATAAAGCACAAGATCAGTCAAGGTTGGATACAAACCATGCTAATATCAAATAATTCCTTCCATAAGACCTCCGTAAACTTATATGTACTCTTTCCCATCTTGAATTTAAATGTAAATCCATCTCTTGATTCCAACCCGAAATAGAATACCCTTACCAAATCTTCATTGTAGTCGGTGGATAGTTTCAAAAAAGAGTTAATTTGTTATTGCTCCATAAGACTTACAATTTTCGGAATGTTTAACCGGGTAACAACTTTAGGATCATACACGTGTTGTTTTATGACAATCCTTATTTTGTAATTCTTCTCAAATTCATCAACACATGTAGGGTGTATGAGTGAAATGCCACTTACCGGTATGAAAGATGATGCACCCGCAACACTTTTACCCCTGTTTGTCTTAGGAGGCATGTGAAATTCATACACAAAGTGTATGCACAATAGGTGTTTAATGAAATGTGTGAAAGAGAAGGTTATATGTTTGAGTGATATGTGAGATACCCACTAACCTAAACTATAATAGTTTGTTTGTAAACACACAAAAAAGGAAATAATAAAAGAAAACAAGTGAAAATTTGTAATGCGAGATGATGGGTTTTTGTGAAGGATGATGTAAATGTGTTGTAACGAAGTTGAAGAAGGTAAGAATGCGATTGTAGGAGAGGGAAAAGGTTTTCTAGGAGAGGTATTTTTTTTCTAGGGTGATATAAATGAGGAGTGATGTAGAAAAAAAGTGGAAATAAGAAAAAACAAACAGGTCATATGCGTCGACCTATACGACTCAAGAGTCGACCTGAAGTGCATGATGAAAAAAAGTTAAATTTTTTGGGTCATGTGTCGACCTATACGAGTTAGTCGTCGACACATTCTAGAAAAAAACGAAAAATTTCAAAATTTGAAACTATGTGTCGATCTGTAGCACATGAGTCGACACATACTATACAAATTAAAAAAAATCAAAATTTTAAGGCTTTAGGTCGACCTCTAAGGTAATGAGTCAAGGCATATAGTGTGAACTTGAAAAAAATCATGCAAAAACTTCATTTTTCATGCAAGAATAGATAAATAACATGCTCAAACACCAAGCACTTCAAAAATACTTATAATTTTAAGATATAAGGGCGTGAAACACATATAATAATGACATAATAACATGAAGCTACTACAAATATAATGATTAAAAACACAGGGTTTAACAATGAAATTCTTGGAAGTGAGCATACATGAAATTTATTATTCATCAAATATATCACACATTTTAGAACAAAAACATGCAATCACATATGAGAAACATATAAGCAATACATGAATTTTAAAATAAAAACTTACGTACAAAGAGAAAAGTGAAACAATACTTACCTTACAGAATGAGAGACGAAGGATGCACTCACATGAAATGTAACTTTCTCTATAACTTTTGACATCAATGTTCTTACCACTTTCATCTTTGTCTAAGTTCCCGTTAGTGGGCATTGGAGTGTCGATTGTCTTTCCGTATGCCATTCTGAAGCATTTAAGCAATTCTTGGCAGTATTTTGATTGACACAGAAACGTCCCTTCTTTGAGCTGCTTGATTTGAAGTCCGAGAAAGTAAGTTAACTCTCCCATCAGACTCATTTCAAATTAGTCTTGCATTAACTTTGAGAACTCTTTGAGCTGCTTGATTTGAAGTCCGAGAAAGTAAGTCAACTCTCCCATCGAACTCATTTCAAATACGCCTTGTATTAACTTTGATAACTCTTTGAGCAATTTGCATGTTAGTATAACCAAATATAATACGACCAACTTAAATTTGAAATAGTTTGAAATCTTTAGAGCATGCAAGAGCTAGTAAAAGGCATATAGCCCCGAGGCGGGCAACTATATCATATGTTTCTTCATAATTTATTCCCTCCTCTTAGTTATATCCTTGAGCCACTAGCCGAGCCTTGTTTGTTGTTATCACTCTGTTTTCGTCAAATTTATTGCTAAAAACCCACTCAGTGCCTATAACTTGATGATCTTGCGGAGGTGGGACAAGGTCAAACACATTATTTCTTTTAAATTGATTCAACTCATCTTGTATGACCATAAGTCAATGCTCATCAAGTAAGGTCTTTTTTGCATTTTTAGGTTCAATTTGAGATACAAATGCAGAATGATAAAATAAATTATTTATCTTAGAGCGTATAGTTATGCCTTTGGTGATGTCTCCAAGAATGTCGTCGAATGGATGGTCTTTGGCAACCTTCCAAGTAAAGGGAAGGTCATCCACTTTAGTTGGACTCTCTTCCTTCTCTTTTACAAGTTCGTCATCTTTCTCCTTCTTAGGTTCCACCACCTCAGGATGATCAGTTCCTTCTTCGATGTCTTTGAGTATGTCTTTTGAAGATACACATGCATCATAAAAAGAAACACCTTTCCCGATATTTCTCGGATAAGATTTGTCAAAAGTGACATGCACAAACTACACTACCATTACCAAGTATAGCACCCTTATTATTATATTTGTAGGTCACATAACCCTTCTTCTTTATCGTGAAGTCAATAAATAGGGAAATGTCACCCGTCATATGCCTTGAGCATCCACTGTCGAGACACCACATTCTCTCCATGGATCCAAGACATTCAACCTACAAGATTAAACAAGAGTGATATGTACCCAATTTTCATTAGATCCTTGAGAGTGAGTGAAAACTTTGTTACACTTAGGCAATCATTAAACTACACCTTTAGGAATCAAGTATCTCATAAAGTTGCATTTTGAAATGGTATGACCTTTCTTGCAACAATAATGATAAGTCAAGTGATGATGAGAGTGACTTTTTCTATTTGACTCCCTTAGAACGAATTTATACTTTTTGTACGGTACATTTAAATATATTTTAAATTTTGTTGGATCAATAGCAAATGTAACTTTTGGTTATAAGGCCTTGTTCAATTTGGCTTTTAGAGTAATAACTTCTTTTTACCAAATGTGACATGTTTCACAACCAAAGCAAGAAGACTTCTCATCCTCAATTTTAACTTTTGGAATCTATAACAGGGTTTGCTTAAGAGCTTTCATTTATTTTTCCGTTTTTAAAATCTTGCCTTCTAAGTATGACATTATTCTTTTATTTGAAGCTAAACTTTTAAAAGCTTCTTTAACTTCACCATGTAGATTTTCAAAAGCAATTTGTAAATCAAAATAAGACTTTTTATCGATAGGTTCAGATTTGGAATGACTTACATTCTTCTTCTTCTTCTTCTGCTTGGCCATGAGGTAAAGATTTGTCATTTCATCAGTTTCACTTGAGCTACCCACCTTGGAGGATTCACTATTACCATTCGATGTGATGTATGCTCTTCTAGACTTGCTAGACTTCTTGTGTTGACCCTTTCCTTTATCCTTCTTAAGAAATGGATAAGCCGCCTTGTTATGACCGACTCTTTCACAATTATAGCATGAATCTTTAGATTTTTCCTTCTTACTCTCATCTTTCTTTGAGATATTTGATTGCCTTCTATAATTGATGAGATTTTTGTCGGAATGTTTTACTCTATTTCTCTTAATATACTTGTGATACCGTCTAACAAACAACCTCATTTCTTCATCATCCGAATACTCCCCATCACTAGTTCTACAATGAGTTGGGAAATTTTGGTAGCATCCTCAAATGTGTCCTCAAATGCAACGCATGGAGCAATTTTAAAATCAAACGTGTATGGTAGTTTGCAGAGTTTGCCCATAAATTATCAATTTTTTGCTCAGGATGATAGCCTAGGAAAGATTATATTATAAGAAAAGAAGAAGATGAGAATGGAATGATCGATTAGCTCTAATGAGTTCACAACTGGGACTGCTGGTGAAAGTGTAATTTTACTTTTGGGATTTGATGGTGTTTTTGTATCGACACTGTTTCTATTTCTCTCACAAACTAAAAATATTTCATTATTATAGATGTATTAAATTGAATTATTATTTTAAATTAATTGGTGTTAATTAGAGAGTTTTGTTATACTACAATTTTAAATTAATTTTACTGAATTCTTTGTTAATAATAATGGTGGATGAATATTATATAATTAAGTTTAATAGCTGTACTGTTGAATATTTGAAGTAAATTAAAATGATACCTTCAAAATTTAAAGAAAAAATTGTTTATTTAAAAATTATAATAACATCATTCACAAATGTTGCACATCACTCTCAATATATTAAAAAACTCTGTTAAATTTAATACACACAAAAAAAAATTTAATAACCAACACAAAATTAGTAAAAATTATTTAATGAATTGTCTATAAAATAGCTTCTGCTACATATCATAACACCCTATTCAAGAGAGTATGTAATATGTGTTGAGAGAATTTTGATAATTCAAGTGGTGTAATCAGTTACCATGAGCGTATAACTGATTACAGACATGTCAAAAGGTTAAAAAAAGTTGATGAAATAAGTGATTATGGCGTTTGTATAATCAGTTACGCATTCACAGTAATCGATTACCACTATTTCTATTTTTAGAGTTTTTAGCGGTTGTAATCGGTTATAGTTTTTGTGTAATCGGTTACAGGTCCGAGAATTCAGTTTTTTTTCCAGTTGTTTGATGTTGTAACTTGTAATCCAATCCATTTGTAATTATTTAAATATCTTAGAAGTATTGTTATCAATGTTAATAAAATATTCTCACCCTCAATTACTCTCTTTCTCTCTCTCATTACAATTCTCTCTCTCTCTCTCCACATTCAACTTTTCCATTATTCACCAATCTTGTGGTTCCAAATTCTAACATTTGACATCAAAAGTCTGGTTCTGATCTACAAACACCTAGTGTGCAATATTTGGCTATCATGATCTTGAAGTGATCAAGAACGGGGTAAGTGCAACAGATGCACAATGAGCAACACATAAAGAAATATTCATAAATCACTTAATATGCATAATCACTTAATTAGTTGGCAAAATCAGTTAATGTATGAAGGAGGACTAATTGATGATTTGAAAATAGATGTTAAGAAGTTGAGTTCTTTAGCATGGGGAAATGCCTTGTTTAGAATGTGCGACTTCTAAACCTAAGAAGTATTTGAACAAATCAAGATCTTTTATCATGAAAGCTTGGTGTAGTACATCGTTAATGGGATGGAATTTAGCTAAAGAGATCCTAGAAGGCTTTACACTAGGTGGGATAACCATGTTAACATCTCCATTAGGTCACCATGTAAGAAAGCTTTGTTTACATCAAGTCGACATAGGTTCCATCTATGAATGAAACCAAGTGTTATGAGAAGTCTGAATGTAGTGAACTTAGCAACCGGTGAATATAAGAATAATCCAGACCTTCTATTTGGTTATAACGTTTGGCTACTAGCCTTGACTTAAACCTTTCTATTGTGCCATCTAACTCGTATTTTATTTTATAAACCCATATGCATTATATTGATTTAAATTTGGGTGGAAGGTCAACGAATTCCCAAGTGTCAGTTTTGTCAAGGGTATAGAGCTCAACTTCTATGGCTTCATTCCAACAATCAAATTTACTATTTTCATTGTATGTTTTTGGTTAATCTTGTGTGATAAGAGAAACACTAAAACTACATTGAAAAGGATATAAGTTGAAATACAGAAGGAAATTCGTTAAAGGATAAAGAGTACCTGAAGAGGATAGATTTCATGTACCATTAAAGGAATCACATACATAGTCTTTGAGATGGGATGACTGTTGTCTTACCCTTGATGAAACATGATGACTGGATTAAGATGCTGGTAATTTGACATTGTCTGTTATTTGGGAGGAAAGAAGAGAAAAAAATGATTGATCATGACTATGTGTTGGATTAATGGTGTCTAAGGTAGGAAATGGGGTATTTGGACTTGAAATTGGTAGTTTAAGCATGCTATTGGGAAAAACTCCAAGGCTATCTTCCAACTCACAACTGTTGAAAGTATAATTTTTTGTGTCAAAATAAGATTTTTGACAGAGTTTATTGTCGTCGAAACGTCGTGTGTCGAAACGTCAAAGTAGTGTACCTCGATAATTTTTTTGACTTAGATCTAATTTTATAGTATTAGCAGAATTATGTATTTTTGGATCTTACTTGAGGAGTAAGCAAATCCAAATCTATAAATAGAAAGTAACCCTAATATAAATTGTAACGCGCAACAAAAATTCACCCTATTCAATATTTTCACTCACCAACTCCTACCACCATCACAATTAACTGTTCACACCACTCATATTATCCTCTTCCACTCACACCACTTCATTAGTTACTATTCACTCCAAACATATACTAAGCATAGAAAATTATCAGCCTATACTCCATATATCACATTTGCTTCTACTTACATCACTTTCAGCTTCTCTAAGGTAAAACCATTTTACCCTATTTTTTTTTGTACTATAGGGACACATTGAAAAACAATATTTGTATTTTTTTCTACTCAGGTATGGTTGAAGATAATAATTCAAAGTGGCAAAGAATAAATGTTGATGATGGATCAATTACCTCGCGCTCTAACAGAAACAAAAAGTTGTTGTATCAAGGAAAATCTATATTTAATTATTCAATTTTATATATGGAAGACTTACTCATGGATCCTTCTTTTTATGGAAGTGGGATAATAAATAAGCCAAAGATATCTGAATATAATTTAGTCATTCCTAAGAATTTGAAAATTCAAGCAGATAACTCGTAAGTCATTTTAATTTAATTACATTTTTTTTTCTTTATATGTTATCTAATAATGGACTTTAATGTTAGGAATGATTGTGGAATTTGGGTGATTACATGGATGATGCAAATGGGAGCAAAGGAATATAAGATGAATGTATGACATGCTATTAATTTTTTATATATATATTTTAATATATAGGTAAATTTATTAATAAATTTGAAATTTGAAATTTTTGTCCTTTACAAAAACAAGAGGAGGAAGATAACTCCAAGTAAGACATTCATTTCCTAAGACATTAAGGTGATACGTCAAATAAACAACAGAAAATTGTTAAAATATGTTATTAGGAAGTAGCAACAACATAGATGCCATTCTAAACAAGATATTTACAATTATAATAGAGTAGATTTTCCATTTTGACAGTAGAATTGTCAAATACAGAGCCATGTTTCATAACATTCTGGAATAAATAACATTCACAAAATGGTAAATATAATACACAAAAATGTCAATATAATATTATAGCTTAGAAGACATCTATTCCCATAAAATTTCAAAATCTAACTGCTTACACTTTCAATATTCAATGCTTGTTGATTTCTATCAAGAGCAACATTGACACCTTTTCCCTTTTGTTTACTACCACGACTGTTATCTACAGCATGCTCTAAAAAATTAAATTGAAATTAAATATATAAAATGAACATATGAAACTATATAACAATGATGAGTGTAAACATGCCTCGTTTTTATTTGAGACTTTTACGGAGTCTATGTCGTCATTGATATTATACCTTATGGACACCTGAGTATAAACCAAATATAGTAAAATTAACATAGATTAAAAAAAAATAATAATAATAATTAATTTTTAAATATATAAATTAATTAAAATAAATTATAATAACTAACTTATATCAAAATTCATCGATTCATCGATAGATTGATCAGAAGAAACCTTATCGTTAACCCGATGTAAATCATCACATGTAGTTAGTTCTGAACATTTCCGTTTTATATGATTGAGTAGCTTATAATGAGAACATTCTCTTGACTTCCATTTTTTTTTCTTTTCGAGAAGCACCTTTTATCTTCCATGATTTTCATAATCACTTTCTTCAAATGATACTGATGATATATGATCATCTTTTGCTGATTTAGTCCATCTCTTACCAATCAAACTTTCAAGAAACACATTCATATGTGTCATACGGTGAACTGGACTTTATTGGATTTGTAATCGCAATGTCGCGGTTAGCAAGAGTCGCCACCGACTTTTCTTTTATCCCATAAGGAAAGGTGGAAAAGAACAGGAAAGACCTTAATTTTAAATTCTTAGGTTCGGGAGGTACTTTATACAAAGGGAAGGTATTAGCACCCTTTGTATCCATGGTTATCCATGGGCTCTTAATTGCTCAATCATTTATGTTTTCTAGTTTGAAAAAGGTGGTTGAGAAAGGTGTGAAAAATGTTTTGGCAAAATGAGAATTTAACTTTGTAATGATTCTTGCATGAATGTATACAAAGTGGTTATCTCGTTTTAATTTAGAAAATAGTTTAGAAAAATATAACTCGGCAATGATCCTAGTGCGGATGTATGCTAAGTGGTGATTTTCCAAAAAGATGTTTGAAAGGTGTGAGGTGAAAAGTATATTTTTTTGGTTATGAATGAGCAATTAAGGTTATACCTGTCCGAGGTCTTTCCGGGCATTTCCTATCCTTATGAGGGTAAAACTGTCCTTACTATTGAGAAGTAAGTAGTTTTATCCTTGGGATGTAGAAGGGTCATCGTAGGGTCATTGATAGGTCATTGAAGGCAACAGTTGTAAGGATACCTTAGCATTCGAAGGGACGATCATCATTTAACCGTAGGCTACACCGAAGGGTCATCGAGGGACAAAATCGTATTTTTGAAGGCAACATCCGAGGGACCATGATTTATTTTATGATGATTTAATCGAAGGGTCTTTGCTAAGTGTATCCCTACATTCGCGGGACATGACCGTTATACCGTAATACCGTAAGGCAGCAAAGAGAGGTCCAAGATCACTTATTTAAAGGTCATATTTTAAAGTCAATTAAGTAATTAAGTCCATACTAAAATCAATGCATTAAAATTAATACATTAAAATTAATACATTAAAATTAAGACATTAAAATGAACACATTAAAATTAATTAGGCCACTTAGGGTGAATCTCCACAAGGGTATCCCACAAATAAAGTGGGAGACCTAAACAGCAATCTTTTCCCGGGACATATGAACCTTTGCAAAATTCAGCAAACGGGTTAGAATACCCAATCAGGGTGCAATCGAGAGCTGCACCAAAGTAATAGGTAAACAAAGCATGGTTATGATAAAACAGGTCAGATGGGCAAAGATCAAAATAGGACGAAGAACAGCGGCATCCATTACAACAAATTCAAAGTATCCAGGCATACTTAAGTTACATGCAAAGCCTCAAATATATTTATGAATCTCAATTATGATATCACATGTGAATTAGGAACATAAAGCGATAATAGTAACGCAAACCTGTTTGCAATTGAGTCGCAACCTTGAATTGGCCGATCGGATAGAATTGAGCAGAGGTGACCTCGCTGCCGCCGTAAGATTAGATTCGGTAAAAAGGCACACAATAGTTTCCGTTGTAGAAATTATTGTGCAAAAAGAATCAACTAAATACCAAAAGGGAATCAGGAATTGCAAAAGAAATAGTGTAGCACTTGTAAAACACAATGCCTAAGCTGCTGGAAAAGACGGGAAAATGCAAAGGCGAAAACGGCAAAGGAAAAAGAATCTCGGCTCAAGCCCTCCTTTTAGGTTTTCAAGGCGGCTATTTATATTGTTGTCATTAGGTCATGCCTGCTGCCAAAAAAAAGTCTTCAACACGTACGTGGATATAGGGCCCAACGGATCTTCAAGTCTCCGAAGCGTTGCCTGCGCCCACAAAGTAGGGGAATGGTGTGACGTTCGTCACACCAGGTGTGACGCCCGTCACAGGGGTGTGCGAGGCGTGACGCTCGTCACAGCCTCTGTGACGCTCGTCACAGATGCCACACCCGTGTTCTTGTACTTTGGGTTGGGCTTTGCTGTTTGGTCCGTTTTCTTTCCTTTTTGTACCCCTTTTCCTCCACTTCCAAATAAACCACTTTCATATTATCACTAGGTGAGCGTGTAGCGAGTAGGCCAGTTTGGGTCATTCGCGAGCTGGGCCTTAGTTCCTTTAAGTGTCATAAAAATGAGTCGGAGTGCCCTGAAATGTCTTGAAATATTAATGGGCAAATTTTGGGGTATGACAATATGCTTGTGCCTCATGGCACAAATAATGTGAGAGCACGGAATTCCTATACGTTCGAACAATGTACAGTTACATAAAAATACACTCTCCATCTTCGCAAGAGAAACTATTCATCTTTAAGGTCACCTTATTATCAATCTCAATTCACTCCGTCACATTCAGTGCACTTGTGCCTTCTATCTCATTTTTAACATCCCTAAACTTTTAGCTTGTAAAAATGTTTCATGCTCCAATCTCAATCCCTTCTAAAGCATTTGTCAACATGGGTTCATAATAGAATGACTTAAAATCAGATAATAATTCATTATGTTTATATGCTTTCAAAGCTCTTTCGAAATTATGCATGAAATCAACCAGACTGTTTTTCTTTTCAACCTACCTCGTGATAAATGAATTGATACCTTCACATATTGATGTAGTTTTTATACCACAAAAATGTTTGTCTCGCATGTACGCACTTGACCACATTGTCTTTATTTTGTAAGTTTTCTTAACCCATTTATTGTCTAATACACCATTATCTTCAATAATCCTCTTCCATTCAGGTTCAAATGTCTCAGGGATATAGTTAGCATAGATCAATGACTTATATCGAAGCATGCAAAGTAATATACTGATACTGTGTAATCAATAACGTTCTTTAATAGGAATTTCGAACATAAAATCTTTATTCAAAATATTTTTTTCCCTGCAATTGTTTTACGTAGTAAAGAAAAAGATAGTAAAATTAATAGCAAGTAATATTTGTTTTTACCTTATAATGATTCGAATCAATTTTTCGTACATCCCTTTATCAATGCGCTCTTGAGATTTAAAAAACTACAAATATATGACGAAATATCATATCATCAAAAAAATACATTCAAAACTTTTGACTAGTTTGAATATAATATGGTTTATTGTGACATAAATAAATATATATCGAATGGAGATACTTTGTTTTAGTCTAGATTTGGTAGAGCAACAACTATGACTTGTTTCTGAATTATCTGGATTTCTAATAAATAAGAAAAATAATGGACTTAGTAAATATATGTGGTTTTATTTACAATAAACCACAAATAGAAGTTAAATTCATGCATTCAAAAATATTGTAGAGTAAAAATATTTTTAAATGAATTACATAAAAACCTCTCCATCCTTTGAGATATTATTTCTCTTTTCACCATTTTCCAAAGTTGTGTTTTATATGTTATCACTCTGGAGCTTCAACCGACAAAGTAAATTTTTAGACGTTTGACATGTTTCAATAAGGATGATAAAAATGTTAGTGAAAGAGTAGTGAAAATGCAAGAAATCGTTTTTATACGTATTGCGGAAAAGGTAAATACACTTTATTGTCGAGTTTGCCGATGGATGAAATATTTTGTTCATCCTTCTATGTGTTCCATTTATCTTCAAAGTCTCATATCTAAAATTTATTGCATACGAATAATGAGAATAAGTATGACCCAATTGATATCTAACATAAAAACATAAAATGATTAAGTATAACTTACTTTTATGTCGAAGTAAGTTTCAACATTCTTTCGTCTCAACTCCTTACATAATTGAAAGATTTCACCGTGTTCTAGTTTGACTGTATATTAAAGCAAAAGAAAAATAAATTATTTATGATATAAAAGTTACAATATAACCTTGATATGTCGTGTAATCAAAATGAGAATCAATGTGTGAGCAATTTTTTTAATGTATTTAATAAATACATGCGGGTGCGATAAAAGAATTTGTTTGAAGACTACATTTTTTGTGTAGTCACCATCTTC
The DNA here is from genome assembly GCF_024323335.1 of Lathyrus oleraceus. Classification (NCBI taxonomy): domain Eukaryota; kingdom Viridiplantae; phylum Streptophyta; class Magnoliopsida; order Fabales; family Fabaceae; genus Lathyrus; species Lathyrus oleraceus. The sequence continues at coordinate 21,713,994 of NC_066582.1, forward strand.
TCCTTTCAATTTTTCTTCCCTAGTTAAAACTCTTGTCGTAGTCTGTGAAACACCCCTGGAAAAAGCCACATATAACTGTCCATGACTAAAAACATGTCGTGGAAGATATATTCCAACATTTGGAATAATTTGTCCTTGTGATTTATTTATTGTAATTGCAAAACTTAATCGCACAAGAAACTGCTTTCTACTAAGGACAAAAGTCAACCCATCACTTGCCGATGTTTTTAATTTAATTATGGGCAAAAAAAACTCATTTTCCTGCGCAGTATCCTGTCAAGATTTCCACATCCGATATATTCATAAATAAACCACGACATAATAACTGCGTCCCATTACACAATCCATATCTAGGATCTAGATTTCGTAACAACATCAATGGTGCACGCTTTTTTATCTTTAGAATATGTGGTGGAAAACTACCTTGTGCAATTGAGTTTAAGAATTCTTGCTGGTATAAATTATGATTATCTCCTTCAACCTCGTCAAATGACAACAAATTATGTTCTTCTTCTGGAAACTGGTCGATAATCATATAATTCAATTTCTGGACATCATCATTTGTTGGTGTCAAAATATCTCTTTGTATCATATATGAGGCATCCCAACCATGCAATTCTAAATTAGGAAAAATATGTTGGATAAGTACTTGTATGGAATGTTCACCTTCCCATGTGATTGCAATATGTGAAGGTAACCTCACCATGTCATCTGGTTTGGTAGGTTCAACACTATCACTAATGTGAATAAGAAATTCTGCAAACTCCTGATCATGCAATGATCACATATTTTGACGCAAACACAAAATCTTGGTATGATCCCATAAATGAGACTGAACAATACACACTGAAATCATTTTTTCCTTAGTACCTTTTCTTACAACAGGAAGAACTTTATGAAAATCTCCCCCCATGATTAAAACTTTTCCACCAAATGGATCACTGTTGCTACAAATGTCTTGTAATGACCGATCTAAGGCTTCCAAACAATTTTTGTTTTTAATTGGTTCTTCATCCCAAATTATTGCAGCATAAACTCTAATGAGATTTGCAAGATCCTTTTGCTTTTGAATACCACAAATGGAACTCGGTCGTATATCAATAGGTATCTTAAATCGAGAGTGTACAGTCCTACCACCGGGTAACAATGTTGCAGTTATACCAGATGATGCAGTTGCTAAGACAATTTCTCCTCTACTTCTTAAACTTTCCATTAATGTTCAATAAAGGAATGTTTTACCTGTTCCTCCTGGACCATCAGCAAAAAATACTCCACTGTGTTTTTGAACAATTACATTCATAATGATTTTGAATGCAATCATTTTGATCATTATTTAACTTAGCAACATATTCAATATCTTCATTGGGGATATCGACCGTTAATCAGGAAATGAGATCACAAAGTTGGCACAAAGAACAAAGAATTCTTATTCATTTATTGATAAAGGGAAATAATACAAAATTTAAAAGCTTTTGAAGAGAAACTAAAGTTGTGCCCTAATGGTTACATCCAGGTGAGCCTTGAACTCTTTCAACACGATATCACTGAGCAAGGGAAGTGATGACCTCTACTTGCACTGGGAGTTTCAGGAGGTCAAGAATCTTTCCATATAGGAGGGAGAACTTCCTTTGAATGGTATCGGGTAGTCTTTCTTTGAGAATCTTCAGACTTTGCATGTCAGGTAATTGTGCCCTTATTTGAAAGGTCTTCATTTTGTCTGAATCCATCTCTAGAAAATGCCTACAACAAACTTTGAAATTCCCTAGAAATAATCAATACATGCTAAAGTAGCCCATTTTTTAATGAAAATGCATGATATGCTATACAAGTTTTATTAGGATGAGTTGTTAATAGAACAACCTAACGGAGGGATCCTACAAAGGGTCCTAGGTTTTTTAAACCCATCCCCTCACATGGTAAGTTCTAGGGGTTTTTATTGGTCGTTTGAGAACAAACCCAAGGTCATGGACCACATATAAAATTTTATCATGATAAAGCCCATCCCTCCTATGATAAAGTCTCAAAGGGGTCTCCCTTAGGCAGAGCCTTAGTATAAATGAAATCTCAACATTTGGATTCTAGAAGAGGTCCCTAGAGTCATAGAGCAAATTCAGAGTTTAGCCACGAAGATGAGTTACCCAACTCATGACAAAATCTTTTAAATGATCAATTCTAGGCGGAGTTGTCGTCAAAAACCCCATGATATGTGCATCCTAGTGGCAAAAACAGAACAAAAATCCTTACTTAGCCTTATGTTTCTTCTCGAGCTCGGGTATAGAGCTTATTCTCAAACAAAAATTAAAATCCATAAATGTTAAAAATAATATATAAAATAATAAAGAAATAGAGAAAATAAATAGTATAAACAAAATAACAATAAAAACATAAAACAAACAAACAAACGAAACAACCCTAGAACTAAAGGATAGACTTGATTCTCTTTAGGAAGTGAATCCCCAACAGAGTCGTCAACTGTCGTATCTCGAAAAAATACGACCTCGCGAGCGCATCACCACCAAATTTTATTTATTCATAGGAATAAAACCCTAAAGGAAAGAAGGATAAGGTGGTAATTGAAACCAAATATGGGTTCGGGAGTCGGTTATGTGAAGGTAAGGTATTAACACCCCTTACATCTATCGTACTCAACGGGAACCACATATAGCCCTAAAGCTAAGGTTTTGTTAAGGAATGTTGCAATGTTTTATTTATTTATTCAAATAATTACAAAAAGAGATATATTTACAAAAGAAAGGGGAAAAAGTTAGTTTTTTAATTAGTATCCTCGCAAAGATTTTAAATTCCTGTGTCTACGTATTCTCAGCTGCAATGAGAAATTCAGAGCATCATAGTTCAGTAAAAAATAAGTATTTGTTGGTTAATTTTATAGGACACGATTTAAGTCAATTTCTTGCGTCTAAACATTGGCATGTATGCTAGCACAATGGAGGCTAAAATGCTCGTTTATATTTCGTGTCAAAATGACTTAACTTGTCCTTTTTATGAAAAGATTTTGAAATATTTTATGTGTTGAAGTTGATTTTAAATTGTTTTGATTTTGAATAACTAATCGATGCAGCATGCGCCAACCAATCAATTATTCGAGGATTTAGTAGATGTGCACCCGCTTATCCATTCATTTGCAAATATGTTGGGATTAATTTGACTTATAAAAATAGTTTGATGTATGTACAGGATGGTTTACAAGATAAAACTAATTTTTGTTTTTTTATTGAATAAAATAAGATTAATTTTGTATTTTTTGTATTTAAATGAGAATGCAAGTATTATTTTTTTTTTGACTTTTTATAAATTAAATTGAATAACTAAAATAATTAGTTAAATTATGAATTAAACAAATTAACTAACCACTCAATAAAAAAACTAAATTAACAATTAAACTAAATCAACTAAGTTAGAAAATAAATTAAGTAAAATTGAATTTAGAATTAAAATAATAAAACAATAATTAAAAATTAGACAACAAAAAAAAAAAAAAAACTAAAACTAAAACTAAAACTAAAGGGTGTGTGTATTCCATAGTTAAAGGGGAAACAAGGTGTGTGAAGGAATGAAATTCACTATGAGACTAGAGACAAAACCTCACAAACCCTAATTTCTAAAAAAAATAAAAAATAATATAATAAAAAGAAATTAAAGAGAAAAAAAATAAAAATCATGTTGATAACTTTTCAAACAAACTCTCACAATCAATGGGAGAAAGGCATGTGTCCACTAATAACGAATAATAATAAAAATTAATAAAAACACATAAAATGAAAAGAGAAAACAGACATAAAATCCAAATTCTTCTTCCTCTTTTCGCATGTTTTATGCACTCTCTTATAATCTCATCCTCCCTCATTTCAACCTCTTTCAAAACTCACTTCAATCTCAAAATTCTTGAAAAAATCATAGAGCACGAACAAAAAATATGGCCTAGACGACAACATTATTGGACAGGGGCACCCTTGTTTATGACTCTCATTAATATAACACTACAAACCTTCATTGCTTATAACCACTTTTAGCTCTAAGAGTTGCTGGAAATTAAGTGAAATTGATATTGTCATATGTCAGGTTAGAACTTATCATAGAGTAGTCCTACACAAGAAATCAAACACATAATAATACAAAATGGAACACCTATTATGCTGGACACAAATTAAACTAAAACAACAAAATAAACTTAAATTAAAACTTGCTAACAACAAAATAAAGTCAAAGTAATAAGGATTGATTTTCTTACAAATAGTGACTTATCATGAGACTCATCAATTATAAAAACAAATATAAAAGGGGATTACTTCTTCCATTCTATATGGTGGAAAAATACACTATAAAAATCTAAAAAAAACTCATACACATTTTACTCACATTCCATCCATTCGTGAATAAATCACATTCTCATGTTAAAAAAAAATTATAGTTCGAAATTATATTTTCGAAATAAATCTAAAATTATACTTCCGTTGAAAATTCCATGTAATTATAAAATTCTTATGACGACTTTCCTTTTAGTTTATGTATATTTTCTTGGCCTATATGGCAACAGTTTCTGTCAAATCTTAGAAGCACAACAACAACAACAAATGTTTTCTTAAACCTCAACACATCACCGATATACTAGGTTGCATGCTTTTGAACATGCTTAAACCTCAACACAACACCGATATACCGATCCTTATAGTTGAATTCAATTATTTTATTTTCTTAAACTGCTATCAGCTTTCGTGTTTATGTTGGTCGTTCATCGTTATTGAATTATCTTTCCCAAACACATACAACAATAAGAATGAGTTCTTTAGTAGCCTCTTTTTTGATCTTCTTCTTCATGGAGTCTACGTTACCTTGCATGAGAATCGCACATTAAGATGGTGAAATTGTCTAAGAAAAAAACCCACTCAAGAACAAATGAATAAGCAAGATAAAATATGAAGAGAATAAATCTCATATAAGTTGTAAGACAATATTGGTGGTTAAAGAATTTAATCAGAGAAAAAGGGTAATATCTTTAAAGAGAGTTTCTAATTGGAATAAAGCTTGAACATATAGATTGAGTAATTTAGATTGGATGTTGTTTTCTTTCATAATGACTTGGAGGAAGGTATCTATAAGAAGCAACATAGGACTCTGAATTCATAAGTAATAAATAACTTGTGTGTTGATTACATAAGAGTGTGTGTATGTTTAAGCAAAAGCTACAATAGTGGTATAAGAAGTTTTCCAATTGACACACCTCGCATGACTATTTGAAATAATATAAAAGTTGTCAAATCCCATAATCATTGGTGTGTAGATAAAGTGATCGAATATTGAGATGGAAATGATTTTTGTGTTTAGAATTAAAATTATTTAAAACAATTAGAGTTTAGGATTTTGATTCATGCCTCAAATCCTCTTGTAAACCTTAATTTTGTTATTAGAATAAAATTAATTTTGTAAAATAGTAGAAATGATAGAGAACACACTCTTAGTCGGGGTATTGTCTCTTCTCTAATCAAATATGCTACCCACTTTCGTCGGCATAGTGTATTTGTTTAGAGTCTATTTTTAGAGAAATCATTAACCAAAAATTACTTTCTCTGTTGAATAGTTGAGACACTTTAATCGCATCAATCAAGACAATTCAGTATATTCAGTATTTAGTCGATATCTATTTCATTCCTACTTTCGCAGCAAACTTAAAAATACTTAAGATAAAAAACATTGAAATAAAGTTTTTGAAAGTCGTTACAAATTTCCTAAGGATCTACATTAGGATTATTAAAAGGAAATCTTCATTGCTCTAAACTCCTAATTGACTACTCAGACATAAAAATAACGATAACGACCGAAACATACATTGCACACATGATCAATAATATAAAATGATAATAATAAGTGAATGAATAAAATATGGATTAAAATAAATATAATACTTGAATTAAAGAAAATCTCCAATGGAGAAAGTACAACAACTTGTAATTGAGGCTATATATATATATATTATATATATATATATATATATATATATATAATATATATAATATATATATTATATATATATATTATATATATATTATATATATATATATATATATATATATATATATATATATATATATATATATATATATATATATATATATATATATATATATTCATTTCTAATACATATACTTACAAGGTGATAATGACCAATTACTATTTACCGTCACCATTGTGAATCTGAATTCTAAGCTGTAACATCTAAAGTTGTTGGCCGGACATTAACTACTAAGTTAAAGTTAGTACAAAATCTCTTATTGTTTAAAGAAACTTTTATATCTCTGTATTTGCAATTTTATAGGATTGATGTTAGCAGCTAGATACGTCCACTTTAGATCTTTTTCAGATTGTTGTTCTTAGTACGTTTGTTTGGGACTAAGGGGCATAGCACATTAAACATGGGACCATGTCCATGATGGGGTGGGGTTTCACGTCAGCTATAGACATTGACGCTAACTTAGTCTAACCAGCTAACTCATGACCCAAGAGTTAATTGAACTTAAATGCTAGTTAATGCAACTTCCCATTTCTTAAATTATCGCACACTCTCTCTGCTACGAATCTTATGAATATTCATCCACGTCGAACGTACATAGGCCTCTAATTATTTAAAGAATTTGATGGGTGACACATTTGATGTTGAAAAATATAACAATCTATAATTCTTTTCTTTTTATTTAGCAAATTGAAAATACTTGATATACTTAACACAAAGACAAGTTCTTTCTCAAATCTTCGAGGGATAGTTTTTCCTTGAATGTCATGATCTAATTTGGTTTCTCTTTAACATCTTATAAGTCACATGTGCTAAAACAAATCGATCGTAAGCATAGATTCAAACGGGGCAACCCAGGCCAAATCGGGTGACCTGGGAGAGTGCTCACCTAATAATCTAGCAATTTCTTTTTGCCCGCTTTGCCATGAGTTGTCTCTTTATAGGCCTAATAAAATAATTTCAGTCAACACTCCCTCAAGTATGAGGTCTAAGAAGGGCGATTTACTTTAACGGACAATAACCTTAGTGAAGTCCATGATAATGAATCCTTCGAGAGTTGTTTTGGATGAATCCCTCAAGCATTGTTTGAGACGAGACCCTTAAGCTTTGCGTGGGGCGAAACCCCCCAGCGTTGCATGGGGAGATACCCTCAAGCATTGCTCGAGGGAGTCCCTTAAGCATTGCTTGCGGCATGTGCGACATTTAATTTTGATGGGTCATCATGAGGGAGAAACATTCACATTGGATCAAAGACTCACCCAAACAAGTGAGAGATACACCATATATTCATCCAAAATCTTTAGGTGATAAGTGTATTGATCATCTTACTTATAAAGTGCTCAACCTTCATTTTTCTAAGCAATGTGAAACTTGGAACTCACACTTGTTTTTCAACACAACTCACACTTGTTTTTCAATAAATTCTAGGTACGATGGCTCTTGTTTTGGGAAAGCGCAATCACAGTGAACCAGTAATGCATGCAGACATATTCAATTGTAGATGCTTTCACTCTCCAACTATTAACGCACACCTATGTTAGAGCCATTATAGCCTACATGACCTAGGCAATTTTCTTTATAATAACAGGGTTTTACCTCATTTTTTTTCATGCTATTTCCAAACTCTTCTATTTTTCCCAAGTATGAACATTTTCTTAAAAATTTCTCTCAAACTCGACTGCGTCTTCCATCCTTCTTCCACTTAAGCTCAAGTATTGTGTTTTCCGTTTTCCCTTCACCTCTTTCTTTTTTGGGTAATGACAATTATTAAGGATTTATATGAGAGCGAAAACATAGTTGGACCCTTCACTAGTATAGAGCTTATGGAGATGTGGGAATATTGTATAAAAAATGCTTGGCAAGTCGATGGGACAGTTGGTTATAAGTTTTTCAAAATAGGGATGTTAGGGAGTTTTAAGAGTACCTCTGGACGTAGTAGTGATAGTGACTCTGTTTCCCCATATGCTTCCTCAAGAACTTCTGGATCGTTGATGGCGTCGAGATCGTTGAAGCCCTTCCCATCTTATATAGCTTTCCTCTAGACATGGTATACTTTGCTTTTGCCTTGTCTAAAGGGAGCTCTTATGTTTTTAAGTGGCGATCTATACGAATCACCCAACTTTGGGAGTTGGCGACATTTATGGCGTTGACTTCTTACTTCTCATATGTTAGGCATGGATAAAGTTTCATGTATTATTATTTTGTTAAGACCTAGCTTCTTCGTGTTGACAAGCTTTAATAAATGATCCACTCGAGCGTTCTTCTCTCTAGGTACTTAGATTATTTCAAAGAATTTTAAACTTTTATCTAAGTGATGCACTCTCTAAAGCCATTTGACGAGTTGGACCTCATTTGTATGATACTCCCCGACTTCTGGCTACCTCATTGGCGATGAATTGCGAATCACTTTGTGCTCTAAATTTTGAAACGCTTATCTCTATGGAGAGGTTCATTTCAGCGATGAGGGTCTCATACTCAATTTGGTTATTACTGGGCCTAAACTTGGACCTCAAGGATTTCTATATAAGGATTGTTTTAGGGGCCTTCGACTACCAACCTGGCCCCACTTCTCTTAAGGTTTAAGGAGCCATATACTAATAAAATCCAGACGTGTGATACTTCCTTATTCACAAGGAACTGAACTTTACCAAGAAGCCCACGAGAACCTGAAATTTGATGATGCCTCTTAGTAAGAAATTGATATCATATTCTGACAGCTATGGAAATGGAAATATTCAAATTCCTTTGCTAAAAGTGCCACCTAAAGTATTGCAGGATCTTTTATTTGGCAGTGAAACAAGTGAATCAAGGACGTTTCAACAACACATTAGAATGTACATCATGATGTTTGTGTTTACATTTTCGGATAAAAAATGGATAACCATTTTAATAATGGTAGAGGTCTCCTTAATTTCCGTATTCAAGGTCAGTCCTGCAACATAATTGGTAGCATGTTACAATTGTCGGGTTAAAATCCTAAATTTGCGCAGCTCTATATTTACGTTACAGAGAATGAAATTCAAAATAGAATTGATGGAATAAGGTATGTCTTATAACATGGTTTTTATATTTGCAATGTGTATTATGTTTACATTTATGAGAAATAATACTTGAAATATATATTTATCTTATTGGCGTATAGGACAAAAATGGAGTTGACATCGAGATCGTTTCTAAATTGTCTGAAATGTTATACGAAAATAAGTTCATGCTCAATCATTTTGAATGGCCAGTGATGTATTGAAATAGTTGAATGTTTCTGATTTGAAACTTTATCTTCTTTTAGACCAGAAAAGTGATGGAAGGATATACAATCAACCCACTGTACATGAGGTGGCTACTTTGATTGTGGGAGATGTTGATACCTCAGAAAAAAGAGATATCATAATGCAAAAATAGTCAGGTGATCCTCAAAGAATAGATGAGTATCATACCAGTTATTTAGGATATCAATATCCATTGTTTTTTCCATACGGTGAAGATGGTTATATGTCTAACGTAAAGCATCGAGAAAACACTTCAAACCCTGATGACAATCAACAAACCAGTAATTCTAAAATGCAGTTTGAAGTCATTCCATGGGAAGAAGTGACAAAAAGAAATCGACTTACAATCAGAGAGTGGTTAGCATTTCGAATCCAATCCATACCAAATGAGGCACCGACATTATTGAAATCCCGAAGGCTTTACCAACATTTTTTTGTAGATGGTTTTACAATGATGGAATCAGAGAGGCTTAGCTTAGAAAAAACAATCAAAAAACTGGGAGTTGGAAAGTATCATGATTTGAGTGAATTAAACTCAAACGGTCAGACCGAATGTTCAAACACATGAAAAAGGGTTGTCTTTCCTTCGTCTTATGTTGGTTGTCGTAGATATACGAGTCAACTATATTTCAACGGGATGGCAATATGCAGTTACGTTGGATTTCCTGATCTTTTTATTACATTTCACTACGCCAAATAAGGGAAAAGATGGCGCTTTTTTTGGCCTATAACAGCGCTTTAAAGCGCCCTCTAATCTGGCGCTGGCATAGGTAAAGACAACGCTTTTTTTCCTGGTGAAAACGCTCTCTAAAGTGGCTCTTTAAGCCCTTTAAGGGCCACTTTAGATGGCGCTTTTTAAAGAAAGCGCCCTCTAAAGTGGAAACTTTTAAGGGTTTAGAGGACGCTTTTACTGGAAAGCGTCCTCTAAAGTGGAAACCTTTAAGGGTTTAGAGGGCGTTTTTATTGGAAAGCGCCCTCTAAAGTGGAAATTTAAAGGGTTTAGAGGGCGCTTATTTTGGAAAGCGCCCTCTAAAGTGGGTGGTTATTTAACATTTACATGCATCACATGTCTCTGTGACCATATTCTCATTTCAGGTTATGTTGCAGCCACAAGAGGTAACCAGAAGAAAATGGCATACAGCTGCTTGTTATAATTCACAAGAGCAACTAAAGGTTCTTTTTATGCTTTTATAATATTAAAATACAAATACTGATATATGCTTATTGTTTATATGATCCTCTTGCTATTTGAAATGTCATGAACCGAAACCACTGCTACTCTAATTGAAATGTATAATAACCACTCTCTTTCATTTATTTGTTTATAATCAATCAATTACAACAAAAATGCAAGTATGCTGCTAGATTAGAAAATCACACTGTTTTGGTATTTTTCATATTTAACAAGACCAAAGAGCACAAAAATGAATTGAGTTGATTCAGAAAAAAAAAATATGAATGTGAATACATGAGTGAACACTAGCTGAAGTGCTACTCGAAAGGAAACTTCATCTGAAAAACTGTTGTATTTCTTCAAGAGTTTTTCCCTTTGTCTCGGGGACCCAAATGGCAACAAATTCTGCTGTGAAAACACACACTGCAGTATATATTGTGAAGGTTCCTGATAAAAACATAGGAAGCTTCTGGTTAGAAACAATAGATATTTATATAAAATTAACATAGGCAATGCACACAAACCTCCCGAACTCCAATCCAAGAGCAAATTTGCTGTTAATGTAACCAACCAGGAAAAGAACCAATTGGCAAGTGTTGAAAAACTTCCAGCTAGGCCTTTGATGTTAATCGGAAGAATCTATTATGTAAAATATATTCAACACATCAACTATCACATTATATTACAACAAAGGTTTGTTCATATAGGGTTGTCATGCATATTATTATTGAAGAAAATTGTACCTCAGACATTATAATCCATGACATTGCTCCTAATCCCAGAGAGAATGCAATAACCATGACCTGAAAGAAATTGAAAGTTTATAATAATGAAGTTAGGGAAACAAACAATAGAAACCATCATTTGTGTAATAAAGTTGTATTTACACACCACAACTCCAGCCACCGATACGAGGCTCAATGTCGCATATAAATCAGAATCTGGTGATATATATTCCTGAGAGCAAATTCCACATAAAATATATTATCCATATAAAAAACCAAAAATATAAAGAAGAATTTACTGATATATAATCCTGTGAATCTGTGTTACAAATTTTTGAACATTTATGCATGAATGCATGTGTAATATCTAGTTAATGTATTATGTATATATAAAAATAAACAAAAAAAAATGTTCAAAAAATATAACAAACAAAAAAAATTATTATTACCTTCAAGTAGAATGATATTGAAACAACTAAAAGACTCAAAGCCATTGCAGATGAAGAAACCTGCAATAGGAGATTTTGATTAATCTCTTATTACCCTCCAAACAAATAGTAATGTGAATGCAAAAATTATCGAAAAAGCTCAGACTCACAATAAGTAAAAGCCGGCGACCAGATTTGTCTGCTAACCACAAAGTTAAAATCGTAGCAAGAACCTAAATGACATGTAAATATTGTTCAGATTATGGTCTGATAAATTTGGAACGTTACAAATTTAGTTTCCTTTTGGTCGAACCTGAACAGCACCGACTCCAAATGTTGCTACATCACTCGAAACATGCGTCTAAATCTCGGAATAACAGGAAAATACCACAAGACTTTTGCTGGAGACAACTTGTTCTTATATCGCGAGACACCGCATTTAGGAAATATAAACATTGACTAGAAAATATATATGTAGAATTGTATAATGGTCTAACTGAAAGCTAACAGAAAATAGTCGACTCTAATTTACTCTATCAAATAACATCGATACCTAAACTTCTTAAGTTACTAGCTACGCTATGTATGCTAGAATAAATACACTCATAAGCTGCATAGTGTACCTTTGATTGGTAGAAGGTGTTTTAGATATTGCTGCCTCCTTTTTCTACATCGAGAAACAAATGGAACAGTTGGTGAAATTTAACCCATAATGCCTAGTCTCCATTGCTAGCATTGCAACACAATAATTATTGTTGAGAATACTCAATAAATGTATGAACCAAGAAAAATGAAACCAAAAATGAACAATATCGAACGTCAGAAGAGAAACCAAGTAATATGAAGATTAGAAAAATACCTATGGTGTCAAAATCGAACAGCTAACAACGAATTAATAGAAGGAGGAAACGTCGTAGATCTAACAGAGGTGGAAGGAGAACGCCTTAGAAGTAGCGAAAATCGTAGCAGTGAGAACCCTAACGTGAAAAAGAACGAAAATAACAGAGAGTGAAATAACAAAACACGCAGTATGTTATAATTTTAATGTTTACTAAAGGGGACCTTAGAGGGCGCTTGTGGAAAAAAAGCGCCCTCTAAAGGGGGCCTAAGAGGGCGCTTATGAAAGCGCTCTCTAAGGCTTTCCAAAAGCGCTTTATAAACTGGAAATGCACATGGACTTATAGAGCGTTTTTTTAAAAGCGCCCTCTAAGGGTAACCTTAGAGGGCGCTTTCTAAAAAGCGCCCTGTATTGTTGTCCCTCTATCTCCTCCTTATTTTTTTGCTTCACCTTAGAGGGCGCTTTATTACAAAAGCGCCCTCTAAAGTGCGCTGTCTATTCCAGTTGTTCGCTCCTTATTTTTTCGCTTCACTTTAGAGTGCGCTTTTGTAATAAAGCGCCCTCTAAGGTGCGCTGTCTATTCCAGTTTTTGGCGGAGTGTTTACATGTAACCCCAATTGGCCCGAGGTGCAACGTTATCCTGGACCAATGAATTTGAAAATAAGTGATCACCTGGTCATTATTTCAAGAGTTTTTAAACTAAAGTTCGATGAGTTATTGTCCGACTTGACCAATAAAGGTGTGATGGATAAGGTTCTTGCATGTAAGTGTCTTTTTGTTTGTTTTATATCAGCATGTTTTTATTTTGTATTGTAACTATTACAAGAATCTTATTCATATTTAGTTGATTAATGTATACTCTTTATTTTTAATAGATATGTATACCATTGAGTTTCAAAAAAGAGTGTTACCTCATGCCCACATAATAATCTTTCTGCACCCATATAACAAACATCCCACTCCAGCTGACATTGATAAATAATTTCAACTTAAATTCCTAATGCTGAAACTGACCCCAAGTTGTATAATTTGGTTAGATCCCATATGATACACGGGTCATGCGGTAGTGGTAACCGATATGTGTCGTGTATGAAAGAAGGAAAATATTCGAAGTACTTTCCAAAAGAGTTTCAAGCTCAAATAATTTTCGATCAAAACGGCTTCCCAGTATACAAAAGAAGAAACAGTGGTAACTCAATGTTGAAAAATGGCATTTAGTTGGATAACTGTCATGTTGTACCATACAATCCAGTTTTGTTAATAAAGTTTCAAGCTCATATAAATATGGAATGGTGAAATCAGAGTACATCAATTAAGTATTTATTCAAGTACATAAATAAAGGATATGATATAATCACTATTTCCGTAGTTCCAAGTGATGATAGAAATCCAACTGAATAATAACATGTTGATAAAATCAAACAATATATTGATTGTAGATACGTTTCTTCTTGCGAGAAATGTTGGAGAATATTTTATTTTCTTATACATGGAAAGAAACCAGCAGTTGAAAGGTTGTTTTTTCATTATAAAGGTGAGAATTCGGTATATTACACTAATGTAGACCACATAAACATCGTGCTGGATAAACCAAGTGTTACGGAATTGATGTTTACCTCATGGTTCGAAGCAAACAAAAAATATGTTGAAGCTAGAGGTTTAACATAGAACAAATTTGTTTCAAAGTTTGTTTATGTTAAAAAAAATGGAAACTTGAGGTTACATAATTGGAAGATTGATACGGGTTCCTCCAAGCACAGGTGAGTTGTATTATCTTAGAATGATGCTAAACCATGTAAGGGGTCCACAGAGTTATGATGAGATGAAAACAGTGAACAATGTCAAGTACGACTCTTTCCGTGATGCTTGCTTTGCTCTGGCTTTTATCAGGGATGATAAGGAATTTATAGATGTTATTGAAGAGGCAAGTCATTGGGGTTCTAGACATTATTTGAGATTACTCTTTCTCCATATGTTATTGTAAAGCAACATGAATAGACCAACATATGTATGGAAAAAACATGACAGTTATTATCAGACGGAATACTCTATTCTAAGAAGGAATTGTAAACCGTAGAGGTATAGGATATTGAGTTTTTGAACACTGCATATATTGCTTTTGCAACTTTCAGTATCAATCTTTGTAAGTCGTAACACACTATTACTTATTTTGTAGAGTTGAGGTTATCAGATGAATATGTAATTTAATTTAACATTGATTGAAATCAAAAAATTGCTTCAGAAGAACCGCAGAAGTTTAACGGGTTATCCCGGATTGCCTTATCCAAAAGGATATGTGGTCCAGCAGTTAGGCAACAAACTTATTTACGATGAGCGCAACTAATATACAAGTGAGCAATTAGAGGAATTTAATAAATTATAGCAGAATTTAATAGGTAACGTTGAATTGGATTTGCAAATTTTGACTATCAGATATGTTTTTGGTATGGCAAGATGTATTAATTCCATTTAGGCATTGTTATAACACCATGTTTAAACTATATTTTTTTCTATTAAACTATTTTTTGTATGGAAAGATGTAAGTGTTTATGCTATTGAATATTTATTTTGTTGTTAACTCTGATGTTTCTTAACTTTGTCTGTGTCATTCTTAAAGAAATTGTTTATGCTGTAAATCAATTTTACTAGCAATTTCGACCTTTAACGAATGATGTAATGAGTTATTTTGTATTGCATATTTAATGTATTTATTTTAATATTGCTGTTGAATATTTATTAATTCTTGATTATTTGTTTCAATTTCAATAGATGAACAGAGAGATGTCTTTAAAAGAATTATTGATGCAGTCAATAATCAAAGAGGTGGAGTGTTTTTTCCTTTATGGATATGGTGGCACAGGGAAGACTTATGTTTGGAGAACTTTAGCCTCATACATAAGATCAAGAAAACCAATTTTCTTGAGAGCTACTTCATCGGGTATAACGTCACTTTTACTTTTTGGAGGTCAAACAACTCATTCCATGTTCAAAATTCCAATGTCGACATTGGAGTCGTCTACATGTGATGCGGAAAAAAATACTGATCGTGTTGATTTGTTGAAGTTAGTCAAGTTGATTATTTGGGACGAAGCTACAATGGCCAACAAATATTGTTTCGAAGCTCTGGATAAAACACTTAAAGACATTATGTAAAAATCGAAGACTTCTAATATAATTCCTATTGTACTAAGGGGTAGTCGTTCTGATATCATTCATGCCACAATTAATTCGTTATACATTTGGGATTATTGCACAGTTCTTAGATTTACCAAGAACATGTGACTTCAACAATCCACCATGCCTTCCAATACTTATGATTTAGAATAGTTTTCAAATTGGATATTAGAGGTTGGAGATGGAAAATTGGTTGAACCTAATGATGGTTATACAGATATTGACATTCCAAAAGATATGTTAATCATAGATTTTAAAGATCCCCTCACAACCATTGTTCAATACACATATCCAAACTTTTTTCATAACTAGAAAAAAACCAGCTTTCATGTAGTGTGGAGCAATGTTTGCTGGAACATTGGAAACAATTGATGTTATCAATCAGTACACATTAGAATTAATTCCAGGTAATTTAATGTATGAAGTAACTATTTATTTCTGTATCAGTACCTAATATAGATACATGTTATATATGGTATTCATGTATGTTACGTTGTAATGCTGAAGATGAAAGGGAATATTTAAGTTTTGATTTCGTTGACATAGTGGATGTTGATACCAATGAAGCATTTGATGTACTGACTACTGAGTTTTTGAATATACTTACAACGTCATGACTTCCTCATCACATGATTAAATTAAAAGTTGATACACCAATAACGCTTCTAAGAAATATTGATCAGTCTGAAGGATTATTCAATGGAATAAGACTCATTATTGCAAGATTGGCAGATCATGTTATTGAAGCAAAGATTATGTCTGGAAAAAATATCAGAAGTTTAATTTATATTCCAAGAATGGATATCACTCCTACACAGTCTCCATGGCCTTTTAAGCTAACCAAAAGGCAGTTTCTGATAATTGTATCATATGCTATAACAATTAACAAATCTCAAGGTCAGTCGTTGGACTATATTGGATTATATTTTCCTAGGAGTGTCTTTAGCCATGGGCAGTTGTATGTTGCAATATCAAGAGTAAAAAGAAAAAATGGCCTTAAAATTTTAATCCATGAAATGGAAAATCAAGAGTTACAGACTACCACCAATGATATATTGATACATGTAGTCGATACAAACATACACGAGTGAATGATTTTAAATTTCAGCATTCTATCATTAGAACACAATCATACATTAGTTTGATATTATACATAAGTACATAAAATCATACAACAATAGTTTCATTACAAAGGTTGGATATCTTAAAACTAGTATAGATTAAACAAAATCCATGGCATATATAGACATGTAACAACATAACAACTGATACATCATAAAAATCAACCATAACTTGATTACATAACTTATACAACTTCAAAACCAACCAGAACTCAATTTATATTTGTAACAACAACAAACCAACGCATCAACCTTTCACCAAATGAACATACATCACATTGTAAAAGGGAGGCATGCTAATATTAAACGTTTCTACTATTAATTGTTCTGTATACTCAAAATAATAACTTTGAAGCATTGAATTGACAGTAACGCATCATATTCTCTTATGCGTGAAGTTGACAGCATGATGCAACAGTAACACATCATTTCCCAATACAAATATTAAACATTTTTACTATTAACTTTTGTGTATAATCAAAATAATAACTTTGAAACATTGAATTGACAACCGTATCAATTTATGTATCATTTTCCAAACTGCCAGACTGTGGATATATAACTTTGGCTTTTGGTTTATTTGTTTTATTAATATAAATAGGATAATGCTATTTAGATACATGTTAAGCAATTCATAAATAGAAAGTTTATATTGGAAAAAGTAATAAAAGAATTAATTATAGAATTTAGATAAAGACAATACATAATTTCCAAGAAAATATTTCTACAATTAGTTCTTAACATGTACCCCCAGGGCACAAGTTAATATTACCCATATAAATATGGGTAATGCTAACTTGTGCCCCTACGGCACAAATTAAGAACTAAAGAAAGGTAATGTTGTGTTGGAAATTGTGCTTTGATTTTAATAAAAATAGAAAATAAATTTTTTAATTGTTTTTCCCAATACAAATTTTCTATAATTAGGTTTCTTAACTTGTGCCCCTAGGGCACAAGTTAGCATTACCCTATAAATATAATATCACATAATTTTTTCCATTCATCAATTCAATGTGCCACATGTTTACAATGTTATTACGATTTCCAACATGCAATTTAATACATTGACACGTTATTTTTTAATCATCAAAGCTGCATTATAGCAACCATTACGCAAAATCCATTTTCACAAGCAACTACATTATACACCAGTTTCGTGCAGTGTCAAATAAACATATTGAAACGTGGTTGTTATACGCAACATAAAATACCCATTTTCTATTTATATGATATGCAATTATATAAATTTCCTCCATTGCAAATCTAATATATCAAGTATTTTAAAAGGTACATTGTGTGATTTGCGTGGAATTTGAATCAAGCTAACAATGTCTTCTTCTACTTCTAATGGGTAACATGAGTTTAGTTCAGTCAGTATATTTCATATATGCATGTATGATTTTTTTTGCATGCATTTCTATTTGTCACATACATAATATTGTTCCTTCCCATCTATGAATTTGTAGATTGTTAGCTTTTGAAACAAATGATATTTATGAAATGCTTGGAAAAATTGTTCAAGAAGCGAACCAAGCTCCAAATGATGTTCAAGTAAATAAAATGTTCCTTGAGATAAATTTGCCTCAGCCGAATGGTCCCAAATGTACATGTGAATCAGAAAGTAGCAACATAAGTCGATGAATCTTTGCCTGAGATAAATATAGCTCAGGAACATGGTTCAGCTGAGCAGGTGAATCAGCGGGTAGGAGGCTTGGAACCCGACCTGTTTTGGGAGAAAAATATTATCAAGTCCATGAAAGGCGGAAATCAAGTTCTGGTATTAAGTTACACAAATTAAAATAACAAAATGTATATAATGTTTTGCATTTTATTACACGAACTTAAATTCCAATACTAATGTTAACTTGCAAAAACTCATATTATGCAACATTTCCCAGCTGATGTTTTAAGGAGAGGTCTTCGTCCAGATCAAACTTAATGTACCCTAATGGATCTTGAGACAATGGACTACTATGATTGTAAGATAGTCCATATCAAACACAATGTACCCTCATGGATCTTGAGACAATAGACTACTATGACTGTGAGATAATTAAATCGGAGAGAGACAGGATGGAAATATACATCGGTTATGAGTTGTATGAATACTCCAAGGAAAAAATCTCAAGGTGGGAGATACTTTGTTATGTCACTACCAGTCCGATTCTCAGATGTTGTACATTAATTTGCTGAGACGCGTCAGAAGGAACAATGCTTGAAGGAAATGCTGCACTTTTCATCTGTCTGTTTAATCATTATTACTAAAGTTAAATTTTGTTGTTTTAGTTATTTGTTGTGTTGACTTTTATTTCATTATTACTAAGAGATATTAGTTTTGCGTTTTTTTATCCAAGTTGAATTTGCATTTCAACTACTGAACTATGTCAATATAATTTTGGTTTTTTTGCAATTAAAAATACTCTATAAAATATTAACAAATATTTACTTGATTGCATATTTCAAACATTACACCATCATGTAATCTAAATAATATGAATAATAAGTAATATCAAAAGTTTCATAACAGAAAAATAGAATATTATACATTTTCCTCCGAAATGCACTTTAAATATTAGTAAATATTAATTTATCGATTTCGTCTTTCATTTGTCAAATGCAGCAACAATAATTAACATTTTTATTCATTTGACAGTTACTACTAATCAAGTATTTCAGACATGCGATTTGCAATGAAATCTAATTTTTTTTCAATATTGTTATTTTCCAATCATACGAAAGGATACTAAATATAAACGAATAAACAGGACATTGAAATCCAAAACAAACTTAAAGTCATACTAAAAAAACGATAGTACACTAATTTCCCAAAAACCACTGACCTAAAATTCCAGAACTACCCAAAAACATAAACAAACTTTTACCAGTCATCATTCATTATATCATAAGTTAATCCTTCAAGAGTGTCTTACAACCCTAACATTCAACATATGTGGACACGACCTATAGTTAAACCGTAGCACATCACCAACCTTAAATTTTTTTGATTCAACATACTTATACCAACTAGAGCCAGGGTATCTCTCCAAATTTTGTTTGTTCTCCATGTTTGGTCTTTTGGCTTTCAAGATGTCACATTCCCATAATCTCATAGTTTCAATGCCCACCAGGGTGAGTTCAGTCTGGTCCATTCTTAGTCCCCCCTAACAATTTCAGGTGGAAAGTGCTAAATAATCAAGCAAGATTGTCAGTGTTTATATTAGCAAACAAACCATCTAACAAAAATCACAGTCAATGTAAGATGAAAATGTCGTGCAAGATACGTTGTTCTAAGAGATGAACAAGACATTTTATCCATCCTTTAAGGCCTTTGTAGTGCTTTTCACCCAATAAAAATCAAATGATAAATCTTCCACATTGTCCTACTGATTTGGGTTGCTCATGTCCATGGATGATTCACTGCTAAATATTATTAATTCATTCAATCATGCAGTTGTACATCATATGATAAACATAAACAAGATAATAATAGTATTTGTGTATTATTTTTGAATTGTCAAACCTGCTAGAGAAAGAAGACACTGATAATCTTATTTTGAATAGAATGATAGTATAGATTTAACAAACACAGTAAACTATATGTTTTAAGGCTTACTTATTGATATATAATAATGATGCTTTTGTTGCATCTTCATTTGGTATTAGTGTGCAGAAGAAGTGACATAACAAAACATTGGAAAATGTAGCAAGTCACTTTTATTGAGAATATTGCAAAGAAATTTGAATAGTATGGCTTGGATAGATTATATTCCTCTTATACTCTACACACAATATGTTGTAGATACAATATGTTATTACTCTAATCAATCTCATAATTGGAGCAAAGAAATTATGACATTAATCACTTATTTTCATAGAAAATTGTTATTCTTAATAATCATAGTTGTGCATTAATCAAATACTATATGTACTATAGTGTCTCACTTAAATCAGTCTTTGTTGTCGTTAATGTGTACATTGAACCATTCATATCCTTTACTAATGTTTTGATTAACATTTTGGATTTTGCTTGCATTTTGAATTTTGTTACAATGTTTGCAATTAGATCAGCTGAAAAATAATATGGTTAATTTGTACCGCATTGTTAAATTAATGATAACAAAATTAGGATTTAATGCAATTGAATAAATGTCAATGATAAACTGTTATTTCTTTGAAAAGGAATGAATTATTCTTTTAGTCTTCATAATAAATATACAGTGCAGTTATATATCATATCAGTTCTATTTTTTATCAACGGGATGTAATGATCAAGATTGTTTTCTAGTAGTAACATTGTAAGTCATGCATACAGTATGTAATAATTCATACACACATTACAAGTAGTCAAACATCAACAACTAAATCATATCAAATTGCATACTGCTGCTACATCAACAATAATAAGGTGCTTATATTGATCCATACAATAACAATTTGTACTTATAACAACTTTGAAGTTAAAATCCTCTCAGAACAGTTACTTACATTCAAATCTTTCAAATAGAACAACATAGATCAATCCCTTATTACATCAACAGACATAAAATCTGCCATAGGACACATGCTAAAATATAACACATCCCCGACTTCAAGCTTTTTTTCTTTGGCAAATTCTTACCATCCATTTCCAATATTCTTCTCACATAAATTCTGTCAAGCTCTGTGAATAACACATTTATAACCCTTCCAATCTTCAATGTTGATTATCTTTATCGCATCTTGCTTTTCACCAAAAAATTGCTTTGATATGTTCATTGGGATATGCTGCAAAAATGAACAAAACTTATTTACATATCATCTTTAAATACGATAACAATAACAGTCAAGCAATTTATCATGTCTAAGACACCAACCAACATATAGTTCCCAAACTTATTTGCTTTCGTCATGGTATAATCCCACTTGCAATCGTTGCTAACATCGCGTGTTTTTTCGGACTCATTAATCTAACCCTCCTTTATTAGAACTTCAATTTTTCTATTCTGATCTTCTTTAAAATCTCTTTTTAACTTGAATACATGTGCCCTCATGTCTTCATTACTGTATTTGTAATAACATTAATAATTCGATTTGCTATAATTACAAATAAAATAAAATTTCAACTATGATTCATTGAAATAAGATATTTGTAATAGAGGATTTGGGTTGATTAATTCATGCGTCTAACACCAGATATGAAAGTCATACATATTTTCCAGAAGCATACATTTCAGAAATGTTGCCAAACATAACTTCATTTCTATAGTTCTAATGATACAAAAGTGATGACATGAATACCCTAATCCTTACATTATATAGCAAAGTGTAAATGGGCTTAGATATGAATTTCAGCATACAAGCCCAATTAATGAGTTTGAACAATACATTACCCCTTAAAAATGATTTTATAACAGACATCATATGCAATATGTATTGATATATTTATAGGTGATAAGATATGTATTGTTTGTTTGCAAAACTAACTCATTTTAATTTTTTGTCTGTTAATCTTCAAATCACCAACATTATAAATGTAACATGTAAAATAAAAATAATCAGAAACGAAGTACATAATTCAGCTTCTACATTAAAATTACCAAGTTTAGTATCAGAAGACATAAACATCAATATCATTAAGGTACTAATAAGAATTTGGTTCAGACATTCCAAAATTACATCAAAGTTTATATATATAAACTCAAAATAGACCATCCACACCATGTTAGAACTCCATCTCATGATCATCATAGACTCTAAATCCAATGATATACGCGCCCATCAACTTCTCTGCAATTTTACATACACGTATGGAGAAAAATGCAACATACTTCAGACCAAGGTATCACCATCACATAGATTTTTGCTCTTTGCAAATTCATATCATCCTAAAGACATGTAATTTTCATAGGTGCTTGGTTCATTCTTCCTTTTTACAGTGTTAACCCGACATTTTAATATTTTGGTTTCTTCAACATCAACGACTTTGATCTCAGTTTGATTTGTTCTGAGGCTTGTTTTTGCTATTGTTCTTGGAAAATGTTGCATAGATATCAATTACACAACACTAAAAGTTATAAACCCTTTGAAATATAACATAATAGATCAAATTCAAATATGTTCTTACCGTAACATTAGCTACGCTGATTTTTGCATTTCCTATATGGGTCTTCCAAGAATATTGTCTAACCCCCATGACTCATTCTTCAGTAACTTGATTTGAGACATGTGTGTTTGCTATAGATTTTTGTTTACCTTTATTATCCACCGATTTTCCAACATATTTCTTCTTGCTAACATGGTTTTTCTTTGCAACACACTTTTCAACATGTGTAACTTTCTCCTTCATAAATCTATTAACATCTGCGGTATCAACAACTTCTTCCTTAATATATTGAATAACAACTTTTCCATTGTTTGTGGATTGACTTGCAGTAGCATCAATATTGTAACTTGAGCGATATTCACAGTTTTCATATGAGGGATATTATCAGTACGATATTTCTTAGCACACTTCTTTCTCTTAACTGAACATTCACCAATCTCAGACATCATACCCCGAATGATCTCCATGGAAGTTTCGTTGTTGAAATTCAAAATTTATATATGACATCAGCAATGTAATCTAAATTACAAATTACAAATTCTAATATATATATATATATATATATATATATATATATATATATATATATATATAATATATATATATATATATAATATATATATATATTATATATATATATATATATATATATATATATATATATATATATATATATATATATATAATTTTTACAGAGTAGCATCTATAATCAACATATATAATCAGAAATTATAATATCTATAATCAACATATATAATCAACACGAATAATCTCTACAACTTCTGAAAAGTTTTACATCAATTACTAGTATCTATAATCACATTCTATAATCAACATCTATTGTCAACATCTATAACATATACAAATTCAAATAAGTATTACTCTATTTAATATGTAATCAACTGATTTATTGAGTAAAAAAATTTAAACTCTAAATTCAAAAGTTTAATTACAAATTGGGATACATAATTGATCAGATGTTGTAAAAACATATTCATCTTTTCGGTAATCAAAGTGAGTTGAAAACGAATTCTAAATGAACATGAATTGGTTATCTGTAATAAAATCAATATCATTTGCGTAAAAAAGCAATAGAGTAGAAGAACAACGATAAAATAACATCTGCTTTGCACCTCATTCTTCACCTATTATCATCCCAAATTGAACCCTAATCTCGAAAATGAAATTATGATTTTAGAAACCAGGAAACTCAGATTATGTTAAAACATAATTGTGTTTTCACAAATTGTAAGAAGTAGAAAATAGAACCATAGGAGAACATGTTTGGTAATGCATAACAATATCAATTTCACATGTGTTACAAAGAATTAAAGTAGAAGATCATCCCCGATACAATATCGTTTCATACCTCATGCTTCCACCATTATCATCCGAATTGTAGCCATGGCAACGCACACGCGGATCATCTACAGACATGTTACTATCTGATTTTTTCTACATAGAAGTTTGTAATTGGAACCCTAAATTTGGTATGCAGAGAGATGGAATACATGAAACTCTATTGGTATTAGGAATATCCATGTCAAATACATCAAATAAACCATATTTGTTTTTATTAAATGTTAAAAAGATAAGTTATATTATCATTTTCCAAAGTAGATATTAAACGATTTTTTTATTTATTCTCATAATGTATTAACTGTTTCTAACATTAAAAAATAGATGATGCGTTTGACTGGACAATACTTCCAAATCTACTTACATTTTTCAATTCACTTATCAGCTATTGAAACTGAAAAAATTAGATATATAATTTTTTCTTTTGTTTTATTTGGTTTATTTAATATTAAAAGTTCATTCACAGAATAATATAATGGTATCGTTGTTATTCCGTAATTGAACATTCAAATATAGAATACAAATAATAATCTAACAACTTCATAAATAATTAGACATAGTGTGACCCACGCGAACGCACAAGTCCTTTACTAGTTACATATAATCGATATTGAATTGAACGTGTAAGAGTATTTGCAAATACACCAACTCTCCAAAATATGAAATGGTGATTGCGATCAAATATTATTTACTAGTTATGATTCATCGGTTTTTTGTCTTTGCCATTTTGAATCTGAATTTTAGATCGGAACATCTATACATATTGAGCCGATATCAACTACTACGTTAAAGTTAGTACAAAATCTGTTTTTTTTAAGAATAATGGTATTCTTATGCTAAATCCATACACTACACCGTATACATTGATCACTAATATGGTGAATAATTTTTTATAATAAAGATAAAATAATTTTTTATTTAAAATATATATAAATTATTTTTTTAAAAAATCAATTTTTTTTAATTAAGAGATATTGATATAAAATTGTGTAATTAATCAATTTTATCATTTTATTAATCAATATTTTAAATATCGTTAACCAACTTTGTTTTTACTATTAAAAATTATTTTTAATATTTTAATATTTATTAATCAACTTCATCATTTCATTGACCAACTTTTTACTTTTTATTAAAACAACATTATCCGTACATTGTGCACAAATATTGTTCATGAGTAATGTTGAAACATATCTTATTGTTCATCTGATATTATTCTTGCACGGTTTATATTACTGTAATATTACAGTTCATCGTATTTATAACAAATGCATACAGTTAAAAACATATTCACTGTATTTATGATAAAGACATACAGTATAATATATGATATTATTGTAAGCATAACATTGCGGTTTGTTTAAAGTGTTTTTATAACTCTGCTTTGGAATTTTTATTTTAAATAAACACAATACATCAACCGAGAGGATTATTAAATATAATTTCAATGATGTAAACATTAAAGAAGTGGACATTCGCCAACTTGACCTTTGCAGCTAGATATACGTCCAATTTATATCTTTTTGAGATTGCTGCTTTTAGTACGTTTGTTTGGGCTAAGGGGCATAGTACATTAATCATAGGACCATGTCCATGATGGGGTAGGGTTTCACGTCAGCTATAGCTATAGACATGGACGCCAACTCAGTCTAGCTAGCTAACTCATGACACAAGACTCAATTTAACTTAAATGCTAGGATGATCATAAGATTAACCTTCGTTTTCGGTCACTCGCAACCTTAAATAGTTACTACGTCGCACACTCTCTACGTATAACGTACATGATGTGCCTCTAATTATTTAAAGAATTTGATGGATGATCATTTGATGTTGAAAAAAAATATCAATATATGTTTATTTTCTCTTTGATGTTGAAAAAAAATATCAATATAACTCATTTGATGTTGAAAAAAAATACCAAAATATCCAAAAAGCAACAAAGAAGTCACGACATCGACGAGGTCTAGGAGGTAGTCGGTCGGTGAAGGTTGGCTGGGCGGCAGCGGTCGTTTCAGAGGTTGGCTCGATAGTGGCATCACCAGGCAATGAGTATGGTATGGCGATACACAAACATTGGGTTTCATCGTTTAAGCTCGCAAATATGTTCGTTGATAAGTCGTGTTTTGGGTCAGCTATGAATTTGTTGGATTTTAACAGTTGTAAACATGTATCTCTATTATTCTTTCTAAAACAACCTTCAGAAATAGTCTGAAAGACCGAAGGGAGACGTGACAATCATAGGAGAAACTTAGAGAGGTAGGGGTAAAAATTCCTATGAATACTAAGAATATTAACAAACATTTTGCCTTCTTGGAATTCGGAAAACCTTTTAAGGTATTTAAGGAGATTGACAAATACTTCTAAACACCTTGCCCATGTGTGACTCATATAAAGAGTTTGAGAGATTGAGAAACACTTCCGTAAAAAATTGGGTTTGTTCTTGAAACTTGGATGACTATTTTCTTGTAACTCTTGTAATCTATTGAAACAATTCTTAGAACTACATTGAATTTGAGAGATTCTCTCTCACCCGAAGTAAATTGGTTTGATCGAACTGGATAAATAAGTTTTTTTCAGTTCTCGTCTTTTATCTTCTTCTGATTTGTTGTGGATTTGCCTTCACTATTGACAAGTTTCCATATTATTGTGTTGATTGTGGACATTTGTTTTGGTTGTCATTGTTCTTTGTCCCAGACATAATTTTTTTTATGTGTTCGAATCTATCAACAAATTCAATTGAATTGTTAGATTTTCATAACATGTGGCGCCCACCGTGAGGCAAAGGAATTTTGTGTACAAGTGAGCATCATGGTTTCTAAGTGGAAAATCGAGAATTTTTTCAGAGAGACGAATTTTGAGTTATTAAAAGTTAAGATACAAGTTACCTTAACTCATGAGAATTGTATTGAAGCATTGAAAGGTGAGACATCAATGCATGCACACCTAACATGGGAAGAGAAAATAGAGATGGTGGAAAGGTCGGAAATGCAATTTTCTTGTGCCTAGGGGATAAAGTTCTAAGGGAAGTCGCCAAGAAGAAGATTGAAACTTTGTTGTGGGCAAAACATGAATCATTGTAAATGACTAAGTATTTGGCTCACAGGTTTTGAATGAAACAACAACTATATTCGTTTTGAATGGTAGAAAACAAATCCATATTGGAACAATTGACCAAAATTCCCAAGATCATTGATGATATGGAATATTTAATTGAAGATTTATGATGAGGACACGACTCCACTCTAGTTAAGCTGATTACACAGTTCCTTTGAGTTCTTTAAGGATGCTTTTCTTTATAATAATGAAGGTACTATTAGTTTGGATAAGGTTCATATGACTATTAGATCCAAGGAATTTTTTAAGGACAAAAATTTGAAGGTTGATGATAGTGGTGGAAGCTTGAGTGTCTTAAGAGGAGGAAGTGAGTGCTAGGGATGTCCAAATAAAATAGGATTAACAAGTCATGGTTAAAGTGTTCTACTTTTCATAAAACTTGTCACTTCATGAAGGATTATCCATAGATGATGGGAAATAATGATTATGTTCAAATTGTAGTTGTCTCAGATGATGATAGTTATGAGTGTTTTTGTGCACTAGTGGTGTCAAGTTTGGAAAATGGAGAGGGTTAGGTAATGGAATCATTTTTCTCTTATTACACGTGTTCAAAAAAATAATACTTTAAGACATTGAAGCCCGAAGAAGGTGGGGTAATATTCTTTGGTGACAATAAAACTTGCAAGCTGTCGCATTACGCGAAAAACCGACGGGAAAAGAAACAGAGCCGCCACCGTGCGTTATTTATCCCAAAGGAGGGAAAGGAAACGCTCAAAGTAAACTTGGAAAGGAAATGGTCTTACGACCAGAGATTGATAGGATCGGGAGTCGGTTATGCGAAGGGAAGGTATTAGCACCCCTACGCATCCGTCGTACTCGACGGGATCCACGCTCAGAAGGAATAGAAGAAAGGTTGCTAAATAACTGCTCGAAAACTGCACACACACACACTGGAAGGAAACACAGATGAAAGACGGAAGAAGGTGACTCGGCAGGATGTCGCATCCCGGGCCTACGTAGTTTGTTAGACACAAACATCAGAGTCGACGTAGTTCGGGGGACTAGGGAAACGTGCTCGCTAGGACATCGCATCCCATGCATACGTATCTTCTCTAACCAGAGAAGAATCAGAGCACTCGTAGCTCGGCTAATGCACGCTGAAACAAAACACTAAAACAGGGACGCTGAGACGTCAAACGAAACACACAACTGGAAATGGAATGCCAATCGCTGGTCTTACATCCAACTCCGAACAAACAACAAACAAACAGGAAACCGAATGCCAATCGCTGGACTTACATCAGACTCTGAACAAACAAACGCAAATAGGATACGGAATGCCAATCGCTGGTCTTACATCCATCTCCTAACACACACAACACAGAAGGGTTAAAAAGAAAAAAAGGGCGCCCGGAGAGATCAGCTCATCTCCTGCCTACGTACCTCATCTGGTATGAGGATCAGGGCGACGTAGTTCCCCTAAACTATTTCTGCTTGTTTTGTGTTTTTTAAGTGAATGACGTTACTACGCAATCTACCGGATGCTCGACCTTGGGAGACTTACTCACCTGTAGTAGAAGGAGTCAACGTGTTCTTAAGGGGGGATAATGTTTGTTTGTGTTTTAGGAAAGCTCACGCAAGAAAGGAAGTCCTAGACGAAGGAACCGTGCTACCTTAATTGACATGCAAATGAGAGACTACGCGAAGTCTAGCAAACCTAGGGGATACAATCACACCATACAAACACAAACAACATGAAGTAAACACACCAATAAGGGGCTCAAACATCAAGGCTGGGCTTTAGTCAAGGGGTCATATCAACCTCGACAAACAAGCCAACTGGAAAGGTATCTGAGGCTCTTAACCACTGACATTGACCGTCAGGGTGAGCAGATGAAAAGGTAATGAGGATAAGACCTCATAGCTCTTAACCCGGGCCTGGGTGAGCTTGACTCAATGAAAGTGTGGGGATCCATAATGAGGGACCCTACACCACATGACTGACTCTGGACAATGATCCTGGGTATTTATTCAAAATGCGTCAGCACGTAGTGCGAGCAAGATGAATGACTCAACTGAGTAGCAGGGGATGGATTGCACATCCCTTCTATCTGCCAATTGCCTCTTCACTTAGGAGGTCTTTGAAGTACATGGCACAAACATAAACAACCACAAACATTGCCTCTTAAGGAGGGCTTCAGACAGGTGCCTGCCAAAGATAGCAGTTCTTCCAGACTACATAAAGTCAGAGAGGTTACCTAGGTGGTGTGTCAACCACAAGCAAAGCAAAGTTCAAATAATGAACTTAAAGCAGCTAATGTACCTGTGTAAACAACCAAACAATCAGTATAGTATTCAGACAAAACAATCAACAGACAAACAACAGTGGTTTCCAACAAGTATGCCCAACGCAAGTCAAGTGCAACTCAAGAGAGTTCATTTCCAATAGTCCTACAACACAACAAGGTTAGTCAACCCAAAATAATTGACATCTCATGAATTGATATTGCATCAACCACTAGGGATAATAGCATGAACCTGAAATGCAAAGCTCAAATTGTGAGTTCAAACCACTAGCTCAAAGGCTAGGGTCAAAGGTGGGGCAATAAGTCAAAACAGAAACTAAAACTCAACATGAATCACATTTAATCTATCATGAACATGTCCTAAAAAGGACCAAGTCAAAAGCATTAAGCAAGGCCAGGCAATGAACAAGATAAGGCAAGACACACAACATGATCATCAATTGGACATACAAAGTGAGAAAATGCACATTAAATCAGAAACACATCCAATAATCATGAAACTTTTTGTGCAAGCTCAACATATTAAACATAATCATCATGCAAAAAATTGGAAACAGAGGACATTAATTGGCATGGATATGAAAATGAATAAGATCAATATCAAAATGTGTGACACACATTGTCACACCTTAAGTCCATGTGTCCCAAACAAAGAAGGAAATTGCAAAGAATGCCAAATAAAATCTCACAAATCATGCATCATGTTGTGAATTATCAAGTAAAATTTCATGGCATTTGGACAAGTAATGAGCATTTCACACGAATTTGAATGAGGCATGGCATAAATGTGTACATGTTCAAGTAATTCCACACAATCAAAAATCCAGAAGAGATAAAATCATGAAATCACCCCACAAAAATACTAGACATCCATATGATCATGTAGGAAAAAACCTGGAATTAATTGGATTAATTTTCAATTAGTTATGAATTTTTGAATTTCATGAAATAATTGAAATAAAACGTAACACATATGCATGATATTGGAGGGAAAGAATAAATGTGGGATTAATTTGAAAACATGTTTCTGGCAGGAATCGAAGTAGGTTCATATTCAAAAAATCAAGCGCTGAAGGAAATATCATTCAAGATGTTGAAGCCTGGAATCAAATTGAGGTATGGCCAAAACGCAGAGTATCACTTAATGCGTTGGCAGGCTTGGTCAGCGGTCAAGGTATATGTGGAAGCAGTCAACGAAGCCTGGGCCAATCAATTGGCCAACAGGCACGCACACATGGCGCTTGCATGGACAAAACCCTAAGAAAACCAGAAGCAAATGGCACTGTATACGCGCGGCCAGGCATGGGAGGAAACCACCGTCTCCTACCTTGAGACGGTGGTGAACAGTAGCATTCATGAAAAAAAATCCAGAACTCACTAAATTTTACATCAACAGAAAACTCTTCTCATGCACATTACAAATCGAGCATCATTTACATTAATTTATCATGAAAACATGCGAATCGAAGAGAAAACATATTGACATTCAAACTTCAATCACATATATATCACTCAATAATCATCCAAATCACATGAAATTTAGCTCAGATTAACCAGCATGGAAGGATCTACAAGACTATGGCCATAAAATGGAGAAAAATGAAAGTCGAAACTCACCTTGTTTGAAGAGCAGTTGGCGAAAACAGTGTATCCAAGGCTTGGCAATGTCCAGTTCCACTTGCTTTGAGCTCCAAGGAAGTTTGATGCATGAAATGGCTCGTGAAATGACTTGAATCCAGCTCAATTTGGAGTTTCCATTAACACCTTCAAGCTTGTGGTATGCACGAATTTGAGAGGGATTCCACTAAACACACGTTGAATCATGCTCAGTAGCACTCCATGTTCATGATTATGCAAGAAAATTAGGGTGTTGTGTGTAGAATTTTGGAGAATCAATGAAGAGAAAATTGAGAGTGAAGAGGGATTTCTAGATCTGGAACTTTGTGTAATGACCAAGACAGTTGCAATTAGGCTTTTATATGCTCTCCTAATCACTCTAAAATTATCATTAGGCCAAGGTTAATGGAGATTAGGAAGATATAAGGTGTATGCACAAATTACCATTTCACCTCATGCATGGCAATCCTACGTGAACAGTAACAAAAGAGGGCCCAAATTCACTCAAAATCAGCCCATGCACACATTGGAATTGGAAATATATTCATGTGATCAACCAATTTTGAATTTGGCAATTTCCCTTCAAAATTAGCATGCATGAACAAATGATTATGTGAATAAATTCCATGCCATGTAATGAATGATTTGGAAAATATATGTCATGAGGAGCATAATGCAAAAAGAGGCACTCCATTTGGAGTTTTGGTTCAAAAGTTATGGCATTTTGAAATTTCATGCACACTTTGCAATGATTTGATCATAACTCCTTAACCATTCATCATAAATTCATGATCTTTGACTTTTTGGAAATGGGAGAGAAAGATATTCAACTTTCATGTTGGACAAAATTTTATTTGAAGCTTATCTGATGTTGGAAAGTTGAGTTGAAGTTGGTCCAAAAACTTGCCATTTTTGGAAACTTGAAATTACAGGTCATTTTCCATTTTTGGAAACTTTTGATCTGGCTTCAAATCCTTCAAGATAAGTGTTTGACATGATGAATAAACCTCTTTTGGACATGAATGATGTGTCTCAAACCAATTCTCCACCTCCTAGCCCTCAGTTGACTTTTATGGGGCCCAGATAACTTGGACATGTACTGATGACTTTGAGCCTCCCACACTTGGTCAAGTTGCTTCAAAATGATCCTTGATTCACTGTAAGCTCTCTAGAATACTCATGTGGCCTTCATCTCAATGAAATGCTTGGTCTCTTGCACTGATGAATCCTCTTGATGCCCTTTCTAGTTGCCAGTATGCAATGCAATATGCAATGTTAATGTAATGTCAATGACCTAAAAACTGAAATGTATGCATGAGTGGGGGGTGCAAATCTGAGGTGCTACAGCTGCCCCTATTCAATCAACTGGGAACCTGAACGGATGAGAGCAACGGCTGTCAGACCTTCAAGGTAAACAGGGATTGAATACCAAAGAACCGTAGAATTTGCACTCTGCGGGGGATGAACCAAAGAAACGCGAGGCCATTTACCGATGGCGTCTGCACAATTAAAAAACCTCAGGAAAGTGAGGCCATTTACCAATGGCGGCTTTACTGGAACTTGATATTTACCGATATCAATGTCAGCGAGGCCATATACCGATGGCGGCTGGGAAACAACATCCAAAGGAAGCGGGACCATTTACCGATGGTGGCTTCAATTGGGAATTTGACATTAAAAGGAAGCAAGACCATTTACCGATGGTGGCTTCAAAAACAACTTTTGATATTTACCGATATCAACGTCAGCAAGACCATTTACCGATGGCTGCTGGGGAACAGATGTCACAGAAAGCGAGGCCATTTACCGATGGCGACTAAGCTGGGCAATCGATATTTACCGATATCGAAAAAAGCGAGGCCATTTACCGATGGCTGCTGGGGAACAGTCGACTTGATATACACTGATATCAAGGAAGCGGGGCCATTTACCGATGGCAGCTCCAACTGGGGAGGAAAAAGATATTTACAACTGGAACCAGACAAGACGTTTACCGACGACTCTACTGGGGGTTTGATATTTATCGACGAATAGATACATGACCAGACATTTATCGATGACTAGAAAAACTCATTGTCTACCGACATCGAAAGATGATGTTTACCGACATCAAAAAAGGATGACCAGACATTTACCGATGACTAGGATGAGACTCGATGTTTACCGACATCGAAAGATGATGTTTACCGACATCAAAAAAGGACGACCAGACATTTACCGATGACTGGGAAAAACTCGATGTTTACCGACATCGAACGATGATGTTTACCGACATCAAAAAAAGACGACCAGACATTTACCGATGACTGGGAAAAAAAGATACACAACCAGACATTTACCGATGACTGGAAAAAACAAACACAACCAGACATTTACCGATGACTGGGAAAACTCGATGCTTATCGACATCGAAAGATGATGTTTAACGACACCAAAGAAAGAACACACACACGGGTGTTGACACGACACTTACCGGTATCACAAGGATGGCATCTACATGTGTCAAGACAAGGCCAAACACTCGCCGGGGACCTCACTGGGGAGAATCAAACTTTCCTTTCACGGACGGGTGAGGAAATAAACCTCTTTGGGGATTATCAATCCTGAATGTTGTCAGGAGCAACTTCCCAAATGTGCCATACGAATGTTGAAATATGATCCGCCTCTGCTGGGGATATGATCCAATCTGGTTTAACACATGTATACATATGTTTGAGTTTTTCATGGCGTAATGCTCCATATCGAATGGAAATGCTACGCGATTTGAGGATGCAAATGCAAATGATGATTACTATATGCAAGATGCAAAGGGAGGAAACTCCTGCTGGGAAAGCACACGACCGCTTCAGAGTGAACAATTCTGGTTTGATCTTCTAACTCTGTGGGGACAGCATAACAATTCTGCTGCGGATACTTGCTGATCTGACACTCTGGGAACGTCAGAGAAACCGACTCAACTGGGGAGTCATCCGTTGGGAAAACACCAACCTCTCAATCATGTTGGGGAATAGCACTGCTGCTGGGGAACAAATGATCCTCATTGGGGATGACCTCTACTGAACCTGATCCGCTTGGGGACTCCGCTGGGGAAATAAACAAACAATTCCCACCTCCGCTGGGGAAATAAACAAACAATTCCCACCTCCGCTGGGGATACGAACACTGCAAACCTCTGCTGGGGAAACTGCCACCTTCAAACCTGACCGGAAAAAAAACATCCTCAACCCTGTTGGGGATTGCAATCAACTTCAGGCCTGACTGCTGAGGCAACACTGATCTTGGCCTCGCTAGGGAGACAAACCCTGAGCTTGCTTTGGACAACCCAACTCCTCACACTACTGGATAGTGCTAAAAGTCCTTTGAACAAACTGTGGCTCACCTGCTTTAGCCAGCAATCAAAGATATTAACCTGCAAAACAGCAAGACACACATGCCCCAGGGGATTGTATGGACAAGATACACCCAAGTGTACTCAACATTCAAAATGATTTTCAAATGTTTTATCTTTCTGCACGTTATTGTCAAGCCTTCATGTTTTTATATGCAATGTTTATCAAAAATTCGGATGTTTTTGCAAACAAAACAGTAAAATAAAAACAAGAGAGCAATTTAACTGAATAACGACTTTTATTGATTAAAATGGGCCTGAAAAGGCAAAGTAAATCAGGAAGCAATTCCTAGGAAGAGGTAATTGCGGCAAACAAGGAAATAAACTATCCTATTGGCAATGTGAACACGGCATCCACTATTTTCCAATTCCGTTATGACTCGTATATCCTCAATTTCCCCCAAATTCCTTGCTTTCTGAGAAGAATGATTGGACCAGTCATATCCTTCAAGGATGGTAGACACTGAAGCGCGATGAAGTACAGATAACTCAGACTGTAGTCTTCGCTTTAATCCCTCTTTTGCCTGGATCGCCCTTTCAGGTTTTCAATCCACCGGGATACCCATTTTTGCCTAAGCCGCCCTTGCGGGTTTTCGACTTACCTGGTGTACATATTCTTTTTATTCTTTATCCCTAACTTTTGCCCGAACCTTTTCTCTTTTTTTATTGGTTCGCCGGGATGCCCTTTTTTGCCTGGACTCTTTTATTCTTTTCGTCCAGCGGGTCAATTTATGCGAAGTATTTTTTGACTACATCTGAGTTCACAAGGGATGGAAAATCTTCACCATCCATAGTTGTAAGCATCAAGGCTCCACCAGAGAAAACCTTCTTAACAACATATGAACCTTCATAATTCGGAGTCCACTTGCCCCTGTTATCTGTACCGGGAGGAAGGATCCTCTTCAAAACCAAATCACCTGTCTGATAGCTTCGAGGACGCACTTTCTGATCAAAGGCTTTCTTCATCCTTCTCTGATACAGTTGCCCATGGCACACAGTTGCTAACTGCTTTTCCTCAATAAGGCTCAACTCATTGAACCTTGTTTTGACCCACTCAGCTTCGTCTAGCTTGACATCCAGCAGGACTCTCAGAGAAGGAATCTCCACTTCAACAGGTAGGACTACTTCCATACCATACACAAGGGAGTAAGGGGTTGCCCCGGTCGACGTACGTACTGAGGTACGGTACCCATGCAAAGCGAAAGGCAATATCTCATGCCAATCCTTGTACGTCACGACCATCTTCTGCACAATCTTCTTAATATTCTTGTTAGCCGCCTCTACAGCATCATTCATCTTTGGTTTATAAGGAGAAGAATTGTGGTGTTCAATCTTGAAATCTTTGCAAAGCTCCTTCATCATCTTGTTATTAAGATTGAAACCATTATCAGTGATGATTCTCTCGGGAACCCCATAACGACAGATAATCTCCTTCTTAATGAACCGGGCAACCACTTGTTTGGTAACATTGGCATAGGAAGCTGCTTCCACCCACTTGGTGAAGTAATCAATCGCAACCAGGATGAAACGATGCCCATTAGAAGCAGTAGGTTCAATCTTCCCAATCATATCGATTCCCCACATCGCGAATGGCCAAGGAGAATCCATGACATTCAGAGGGCTTGGTGGTACATGCACTTTATCTGCATAGATCTGACACTTGTGGCACTTCCGAGCGTATTTGAAACAATCGGATTCCATGGTTATCCAGTAATAACCGGCTCTCAACAACTTCTTGGCCATTGCATGACCACCAGCATGGGTACCGAAAGATCCCTCGTGTATTTCCTGCATCAACATGCCTGCTTCGTGTCTATCCACGCATCTGAGCAGAACCATGTCAAAGTTCCTCTTGTGCAACACATCATCCTGATTCAAATAAAAGCTTCCAGCTAGCCTTCTCAGGGTCTTCTTGTCATTCTTTGACGCTCCCTCAGGATACTCCTGACTTTTGAGGAAATTCTTGATATCATAGTACCAAGGCTTCTCATCAACAACAGACTTAGCTGCAAACACATACGCAGGCCTCTCGAGTCGATTCACAGCGACGTGTGGCACATGATTATGCCAATGAACTTTGATCATAGAAGACAAAGTAGCCAAGGCATCAGCCATCTGATTTTCATCTCGAGGTACATGATACAACTTCACTGTCTTGAAGAAAGTCAGGATCCTTCTGGTGTAATCTCGATAAGGAATCAAATGCGGCTGATAAGTATTCCAGTCTCCATTGACTTGGTTAATCACTAGAGCGGAATCTCCATAAATGTCCAGAGTTTTGATTCTTAGATCGATGGCTTCTTCAATCCCCATGATACAAGCCTCATACTCAGCTTCATTGTTGGTTACTTCAAAAGTTAATCTGGCAGAAAAAGGTATGTGTGCACCTTTGGGATTAATGAGTACTGCCCCAACACCGTTGCCATTCACATTCACAGCCCCATCAAACATCAATGTCCACTTGTCATCAGGATCCGGTCCTTCCTCGACAAGAGGCTCTTCACAATCCTTCATCTTTAAATACATGACGTCTTCATCGGGGAATTCAAACATCATCGGCTGATAACCATCGATCGGTTGCTCGGCAAGGTAATCAGATAGAACACTATCTTTGATGGCCTTCTGCGACGTATACTGGATATCATACTTTGTTAGAATCATCTGCCAACGAGCAACACGCCCGGTAAGAGCCGGCTTCTCAAAGATGTACTTCACTGGATCCATCTTAGAAATCAACAAGGTAGTATGGTTCAACATATACTGTCTCAGTCGGCGAGCAGCCCAAGCCAAAGCACAACAAGTTTTCTCGAGCTGCGAATATCTTATCTCACAGTCGGTAAACTTTTTGCTAAGGTAGTATATTGCATGCTCTTTTCGACCAGACTCGTCATGCTGTCCCAACACACACTCCATCGAATTCTCAGTCACTGACAGGTACATTATCAGAGGCCTCCCAGGAACTGGAGGTATAAGGATTGGAGGTTTCTGCAAATATTCTTTTATCTTATCAAAAGCTTTTTGACAATCATTGTTCCACCTGATTGCTTGATCTTTCCTTAGCAATTTGAATATTGGTTCGCACGTAGCGGTTAGGTGAGATATGAACCGTGCAATGTAGTTCAGTCTCCCTAAGAACCCACGGACCTGCTTTTCCGTTTTTGGTTCAGGCATTTCTTGAATAGCTTTCACTTTCGCTGGATCAACCTCAATCCCCTTCTCACTGATAATGAAGCCTAACAACTTTCCGGATCTCACCCCAAACGTACACTTGTTTGGATTCAGCCTCAGTTTGAATTTTCTCAGCCTTTCAAACAACTTCTGCAAGTTTACCAAGTGCTCCTCTTCTGTCTGAGACTTCGCAATCATATCATCCACGTACACTTTAATCTCTTTGTGCATCATGTCCAGAAAGAGAGTCGTCATAGCCCTCTGATAGGTAGCACCGACATTCTTCAGCCCAAATGGCATCACCTTATAACAGAACGTGCCCCAAGGTGTAATGAATGTCGTCTTTTCCATGTCTTCTGGCGCCATCTTGATCTGATTATAGCCAGAAAATCCATCCATGAAAGAGAAAACCGAAGATTGAGCAGTGTTATCAACCAATACATCAATGTGAGGTAATGGGAAGTCATCTTTCGGACTGGCTCTGATTAAATCTCAATAATCGACACACATCCTGACTTTACCATCCTTCTTCGGCACGTGAACGATGTTGGCCACCCAAGGGGGATAACTGGTAACTGCCAGAAAACCCGCATCCCACTGCTTCTGAACCTCTTCTTTGATCTTGACAGCCATATCAGGACTAGTTCTACGAAGCTTCTGCTTTACCGAAGGACAATCTTCTCTGAGAGGTAGCCTGTGCACCACAATATCTGTATCCAACCCAGGCATATCTTGATACGACCATGCAAATATCTCCACATATTCTCTTAGCATTTCAATCATCCCTCTCTTGACAGATTCCTCTAAAGCAGCCCCAATCTTGATCTCTTTCTTGGCGTCCTCAGTACCGAGGTTAACGATTTCCAACTCTTCCTGATGAGGTTGGATGACCCTTTCCTCCTGCTTCAATAATCTGACCAATTCTTTGGGGAGTTCACAATCTTTTTCACCCTCCTCTTCAGCTTGGTAAATGGGATTATCGAAATCATACTGAGCCATAACAGAATTGTTTTTAATGGAGTCCGCCAGATCAATTCTGCATGAACGATGTTCAATGCTTTATTTTAGAAAAGAGTTCAAGAAAGTCACAAAAAACAAAAAACATTGCCATTTTTATTGTTTTGAAAAAGGATGAAAATAAAAACAGAAAGACAGTGAGCACAAATTTGTTTGCAAAACGTCCTTTATTAATGATAATCATTTCAAAACATGATGTGGCCCTACAATGAACCACTACGCCCCAGGCAGAACGTAGGGTTTTTGTGCAGAATGAAAAACAAAAAGAAAATTACTCTGTTTGAAGAGTAACTTGGACTATTTCTTCAGCTGTCCAATTGTTCACCATCTCCCCGGGAGCACACGGGCGCACCCAGTTGTCCACATCATGATCAGTGTCACCATCTTCACTACCGGTTGCAAAGACGTCTCCATGATTCATCAACCCAGCGCTTGTGAAGGTACTCGGCCCTCTCTGCTCACCTTGCTCTGCCTGAAGAGGCTGATAACCAATGCCAAATTTGTCTTCCTTCACGGGCATGTCAACCATCTTGCCCCAGCCTTCTGCATTACCAGATTTAACAACCTCCACAGCTTGCTTGTAGGACGCAATTGAGACACCTGGTTTCTTCTGCTCCACAAAAGCCACCTTCTCAATAGCAACGGTCTTGAACGCTTGGCACAGAGTTTCATAGATCTCGCCATCCACCTCCACATACTTGAAAGAGGATAAATGGCTCACAAGAATGTCCTCCTCGCCGCACACAGTTACAATCTGACCATTCCATACATACTTCAGCTTCTGATGGAGAGTTGACGACACTGCTCCAGCCCCATGTATCCAGGGACGCCCCAATAAACAACTATATGTTGGTTGGATATCCATCACATAGAAGACAATATCGAACACTTCTGGGCCAATCTTCACGGGCAATGTGACTTCTCCAAAAACTGATCGCTTGGATCCATCAAATGCACGAACAATGAGATCACTCGGCGTGAGAACAACCCCTTCAACATCAATCTTGCTCAAAATCTTCTTGGGCAACACATTCAACGAGGATCCAGTATCAACTAACACATGCGACAATACTGCGCCTTTGCACTCCATGGTGATATGTAGGGCTTTGTTGTGATTACGACCTTCAGGTGTCAAATCCAAGTCTGTGAACCCCAAACCATGTCTCGTACTCACATTTGCAATAACACCCTCCAACTGGTTGACAGAAATCTCTTGAGGCACGTAAGCCAGATTCAACATCTTCAGCAAGGCGTTACGGTGTGCCTCAGAACACAACAACAGAGAAAGGATAGAGATTTTGGACGGATTTTGGTTCAGCTGATCCACAATCTTATAATCACTCTTCTTAATGATCTTCATCAACTCCTCCACATCCTTCTCAAATGAACCCTCAGGCACCTCCTTCTGTACAGGTTCTTCCTCAACCACCGATTGCTTTCCCTTTGCTTCGGCAAGAGCCTCAGCGTTGTTATCTCTCAAAGTCTGCGGTGCAAACAGACGACCGCTTCTAGTAAACCCTCCAGGTCCTCCCACATTGTCCACAGCCGGACCCACAGTTACTGGAGTTCTATTTGGCACACAAATTGTCACTGGAGACTGATTCACTGGTCTTGTCTGATGTTCTGGCCTTCTGTTACTGCGGAAAGCATTGTCATATTTCCAAGGAACGACCCTACTGTTCTCAACAGGTCTTCTATCAAAAGCAACAATAGTAGTAGGAGTACCAACCGTCACTGGTGCAGATATGGTTATCGGAGTACCCACAGTTAC
The DNA here is from genome assembly GCF_024323335.1 of Lathyrus oleraceus. NCBI lineage: Eukaryota > Viridiplantae > Streptophyta > Magnoliopsida > Fabales > Fabaceae > Lathyrus > Lathyrus oleraceus. The sequence goes on from NC_066582.1 coordinate 21,754,507, forward strand.
GGGTGCATTAACATTTCTCGGAGCACGTCCAGGACCCTCGGACGGTTTGAAGTAAATGGTGACAGTTGATACCACCCCACGATCTTTCACAGCCCGACTAAACTGTAGGCAACCCTCATCCATCAGACCCTGGATACCTCTTCTCAATTGCATACAACCATTCTCATGCTCATCACAGTCTGAGCAACTCTCATCACAGCCCGGGAAGACTCCCCCTTTCAACAAACGTTCTTTTACTACCATCAGCGGCGTCTGAATATCTTCAACACCAACTACCAAATCCACGGCCTCCTCACCTTCCACACTGTTCACCCTGGGCCCACCATGCTGAGGCATAGGATTATTCACAACATTCGGAACAGGAGCAAAGTTGATTGTCTTAGCATCAATCAGATCCTGGACCTTATGATGAAAAGCCCGACAATTCTCAATATGATTCCCCAGTGCACCGGAATGAAAATCACACCGGACATTGGCATCGTACCCAGCAGGTATCTTTGTCAACGGAGCCACGGTGCGAAGTTCAACAAACCCCAACCTGAGCAGTTCGGGAAGCAACTCAGCATATGTCATTGGCAGTGGGTCAAAACGACGATCCGGCATTCTCTGCCTTGGCTGAAATGGGTGTTGTTGTTGTTGTTGTTGTTGTTGTTGTTGTTGAGATTGAGGTTGGGGTGCTGGGATGGTCACAGCGGCAACCTGACGGTATTGTCCTCTGTTCATATTTCTACGACTATGTACGGCATTAGTTTCACCCTCTCTCCTTCGGGGTGCCCCAGCAAATGGCTTCTTAGAACTGGAAGATGAAGAACCAGAATCTTGAATCTTCCCTGCTTTAATAAGGCTCTCAGTCCTTTCTCCGCATATAACCACATCAGAAAAGCTACCGAACGGGCAACTTCCCATGCGGTCCATAAACACTCCTTGCAGCGTTCCAATAAACATATCGGTCAGCTCTCTCTCCAGCATCGGAGGTTGTACCCTTGCCGCTAATTCACGCCACCTCTGGGCATACTCTTTGAAGCTCTCACTAGATTTCTGACACAAACTCTGCAGTTGGGTCCTACTCGAAGCCATATCCATATTATGCTTATACTGCCTCAAGAAGGCTTCACCCAAATCCCTCCAACTTCTAACAGATTCTCTCCTCAGGTCCATATATCAGTCCAAGGACGCTCCAGATAAGCTGTCTTGGAAAAAGTATATCCACATCTTCTCATCGTCAGTATATGCGGAGATTTTTCTGTAGTAAGCCTGCACATGAGTGCGAGGACAAGAAGTGCCATTATATTTGTCAAAAGATGGCGCCTTGAATTTATAAGGGATTCTCAATCCATCCACCAAACCCATATTCGTAACATCGAACCCCAAAGAGTTCTGACACTCCATAGCACGGATTTTCTCAGCTAGGGCATCAACTTTTCTATCCCTCTCTTCAATTCTTCCAACCTCATCATCATCACTTAGGAGAGTGAACATATCTTCCTGTCTATCAACCAACGGAGCAGGCTGGCGAGCTGGAGCACGGTGTCGCATCCTGCGAAAAAACAACCGGCGAAGCTCAAATAAAAAAAACAACACAGAGCCGCCACTGCGCGTTATTTATCCCAAGATAGGGAAAGGAAACGCTCAGAGAAACCTGGAAAGGAAATGGTCTTGCGACCAAAGAGAAAGGGTAAGGGAGTCGGTTACGCAAGGGGAAGGTATTAGCACCCCTCACGTCCGTCGTACTCGACGGGATCCACGTTCTAAAATAAAGAATAGGTTGCTAAAACATCACACACACACACAGGGAACGCAGGTGGGGTTAGGAGAAACGGGCTCGATAAGGTATCGCACCTTATGCCTACATATCTTGTCTGGAACAAGAATCAGAGCCACTGTAGTTCGGCTTACGCACGCCAAACAACACAAAACATACAAACAAGCAAGGGTGGCAAACATGGAGCCCGACAACCACTGGATGGAATTACGTCGGCATCCGAACCAAAACACACTCAAAAGGGCAAACGTGGAGCCCGACAGCCAATCACTGGGCTTACGTCGGCATCCGAACCCAAACATAGAATCAGATAACAAACAAACACACGCAAAAAAGAAAAAGGTTGCCCGGAGTGGTCTCGCACGACCACCTGCCTACATACCTCGTCTGGAACGAGGATCAGGGCGATGTAGTTCCCCTTAATAGGGGAGAAACTCTCCTAACCAGAAACCAGGGGAAGACACGACACTAGGGAGACTACGACTCGAGCCTAGATGTTGTCATGCAAAGTCGCCCTAAGTTCAGGTTTCTATCCTACTTGCATAAGCAAGCCTATCCTAACCAGGAAAGAAGCAAGCACACAAGCATACAGAATATAAGCATACATCAAATAAGAACAAGCATCTCAAACAAGCATGTCAATCAGATATCCACATAGCACGCACTATAGCCAAACAAGGGGGCTCAATCAATAGGTTTGACTGCCGAAGCGAGTCGTCTGTACGGGCTGGGTTTGCTCTTAACCTTGCCATTACGAGGCTAAGGTGAAGCAGATGAAAGGATGAAGTGAGGATGAGACCTCACAGCTCTTATCCCTAACCAGGGAGAGCTTCTGACAAATGAGCATGGGTCCAGAATGGGGGAACCCTTCTATACTCAGAGACTCTGACACAATGTGCACTGCACGGATTTTGGGCTTGTAATCTCAATGCTACAACCATGTAATGGGAGCAAGGAGAAGACTTAATTGAATAGTGGGGGGTAGACTGCATACCCCTACCTTCCACCAATTGCCTTGATTAAGGACTTTCACCTGCTTGGCACGAAAAATAAACAACCACAATCATTGCCTCTTAAGGAGGACTTCAGACATTTGCCCGGCCCGGTAACAGCCGGGTCTCCCAGACTACATGAAGTCAAGAGGACCTACCTCAAGCGGTTTACACAACCGAGCAGCGGCTACCAAGCAAGTTCTTAAAAGAACTAGAGCGACTAAAGGTACCTGTACAAAAGCTAACCAGTCAATAACTCAGACAACCAATCAGAAAACAACAAGTTAATCAGTCAAACTATGCAAGCCAAGGCACACAAAGGCAAGCTATGAGCTCAAGCCCAAGCTTCACAACCTACAAAACAATGTTATGTTAGTGTACAAACATCAAACAACATCATTTCAATCAACTTGGATCATTCTCCATGAGCCTTATGCTATTCATCCTGAAAAATCAAGCAAATATTAGCAACTAGACCACTAGGCCAAGCCTAGGGTCCAAAAGCAAGAAAAATTCCTAAACAGCAAGGTATCTCTAACCAAAGTCAAATTAATGCAAATAGAAAAGCCAACACAATTAGTCCCATGTCCATATCATTCATCATGTTCATTTTATGCACAAAACAATTCAACTTATGTCAAATGGAACACCAAACATCCAAACAGAACTATTGCATTCAAATCCATATCAAAACAAATCCAAAAAATCTCAAATAAATTATACCTAAACAGGACCTAATCCAGGTATGGCACACCAAATTTCAGCTTAATTGGGCAAAGGGAACCATGTCAATGAAAATCAACAAAAACAGACACAATTACATGCTCCAAATCACAACATCAACACATGCATTCACTTCAAAAATTCATAATTCCATGAAAACAGTAAAGAAATGAGTGGGACCAAAACAGGGATGTCACATCATGTGTCTACAACTATCATACCAAATTTCATAATCATTCAATACCATATGAGCATTTCACATCAAATATTCCAACATATGTCACATGAACTTGCATATTGGACCAACAGAGATGAAAAATAGCAATCAATTTGAAAATGCCATATAAAATTCCACAAAAATTCACATAGCATCTTAACATGTTGATGAACCATCATGCAAAATTTCACATTAATCCAACAAGTATAGGTCACTCAAAAAAATCCAGCAAGTTGACATAATGAGGTGTGACACAAATTGTCACACCTAAGTTCCAAAATTCATATCTCAATGGCCAGGCATCAAAAACTCATGAAATTTACATGTAAATAAACATCAACCAGTCCACAATTATCACAAAAATTTTCAGACATTTATTTGCAACCATGAGAATTTCACATTGGATTTGGCACAAGGTATCAAATTGTAGCACATGTTAAAGAACCCTAGGTCAAACATAATTTCTACCATGCACAACTTCAACCAATAGGTCAAAAAAATTCTAGAGTCAAAAAGGAAGTCAAAGAAAAAATTCCTATATTTTTATGAATTTTCTATGATTTTTGGTGAATTTTCTAAGGTCATGGTGATTTTTTAACAATTAAATTAATTAAAATGAATTTACAATGGCAGAGTTGTAATTACATGGCGCGGGGGAGGGAAACACCTAATTCAAAAATTCAAACCAGATTTTGGATCAAACACACTCTCCTTCATCATTTTTGTCCAGAAATTACTAAGAACAGCATGAACACGCGAAATCCAAATCGACACCAAAATGAGCATGCGAATAACCGATAGAACCGTCTGAACATGTAGAATCTAAATATGAGCTTATTTTAACCTAACTGTTCCTCTATTTCTCCAATCGATCGACCTAGGGTTTGTCCTTGAAACTTCAAATCAGGATTACTTCCTCCACGGTTATCCATTTCACAAACCAATCATACCACTACAATCTACAGTCCACGAACTATAGAACGCATGTGACTAATTAAAGAAACGTAAAACTCGAATTTTGACCTTGATCTTGAAGACAGTGTTGATTTTGACGTTTCAGGTCGTTTTGATCCAAAACAGCAGCATCACAAGCTCCAGGAAGTTGAATGCTAGGCTCAGGCTTGATCGATTTCACTCCTAGCGCGCAAACACTTGATTCACCATTGATGATGCAATGTTGGACAGTTACGATTTACCACTCCTTTCCTTCCAATCTCCAAAAACAGATTGAGATGATGATGAGAGGAGTTCAAATCAAAAAGAAATTCGCAGATTGATCAAGGATTGAGGAAGATTGATGAGTTTTTAGGTTTTGTGTTCTTGAGGAATTTTGAGAGAATGAAGAGTTTTCAGATCTGGTTTTGGAATGTGTGTGTTTCTGTTAGGATTAGAATGTGATTATGAATATATACCAATGCTTAATCACCACTTAACCATGTTTAATTAACCAAAATGGAAAAATTAGTGAAAGTGTAATTTTAAGCTTAGGGCAAAATGGTACTTTCCAAAGCCAGCTCATTGCCACCTCATGGACAGCTCACACACTCTCCAAATGACATGTGTGAGCTGTTGCAACTTGTCTCACTCTCATTGGATGTGTATTCTTCATTTTCACCATGTGGTTGCACTTTGTCCATTTTTCAAATTCCATTTCAATGGCCAATTTTCAAACCATAAGCCTTGGCCATGTTATGATGATTCCAACAAATTTCAAATGCCATTTATGAGGTGTTGCAAAAACCCCCACTCAAAAATTCCAATTATTTCACAAGTTGGACAATTTTGCCCTTGGTCCATTTTAACTGTCCAGTTGAAAATTGACTTTTTGCCTTGACCACTTTTGAGAAAATCCAATTATGCACCATGAAAGTACATGTCAAATGGAGTTTGTGCATATAAAGAACTTGCAATTTGGACAAACCATGTGGAAATTATGGCCTCCTGATTATGGGTCATTTCTGAATTTCACTGAGCCCCAATTTTCCAACCATACATGGGATTTTCAAGTTCTTGGACTTTTTGGAAAGGTGAGAACAAGATCTACAACTTTCATGTTGAGCAAATTTTCATTTGAAGCTTCCTTGGACACGTGGCTTTGAGGTCAAAAACTTTCCATTTTTGGAAACTTCAATTACAAGTCACTTTCTATTTTTGGCAGTTTTTGTCCTGACTTGATTTTCTTCATTCTTAAGCTTTGAGATGTCATGTAACACTTGTTTCAACATGAATGAAGTGTATCTAACTCATTTCCACCTCCAAATCCATCAGATCAGGTACAGTTGACCATAGTTGACTTTTCAACTGACAGATGAATCAGGCAATGCATAGATCAATCTGAGCCCCAATCTCCAACTGAAATGGCTCAAGGGTGACACCCTAGCCTCAATTAGCTCAATATAATCAAAGAATGAACCCCACATATCCATCATAAACCCCATCTCATGATTATGCCCTGATTGGCCCAATGCAACTGATTAGGGTTGACCAGTGGTCAAAACCCTAATCTCCAGGAATGAGCTTCAATCTCCTGATGATGAAATCAAACCCTGATGATGATGTATCATTGCAATAAAGATGAAGACCAATACCCATTGAGAATCATGAAACCCTAATTCACTGCCCAATCTTCAGATGGCCAATGATCAATCAATAAAACCCTAGGCTTACACTTTGACTTCCTCATCTTCTGAACAAGACTTGGGAGGATGGCTTGCACAATGTAACCACATGATATGCAATATGTAATGCCTGTTAGACGGTGTGGCTAGTGATCGAGAGGGGGGGTGAATAGATCACCTCTTTAAAAAGTTAACGGATTTGACGTTTAATCAGAGTTTTCAAAATTGGCGGAAAAATCGGTCCCGAATCGACTTCCGTCTATTCTGAACCGCTACTAGAAAGCCGGACACGCAAGTGCAGTTGCTGGATTTTAATGAGAATGACAGAATTAATGCACACAGAATATTAACAGATTGAATGCGCTTATCCTCAAATACTATTTCCAATGAACACAATCAAGTTAACCGTTTTGTCAAACAGTTGGTGTGTGAGTGTTTGATGATAAACAGCAATGGTGTATGACTAAAGGTTTTGTTATCACTGCTGTCCAGAAATATAATCAATCACCACACACTAACAGAATTTGCAAAACAGTATTGAAACGTAAAGAAGATTTAGGTAAGAGTAAGATACGCAGAGATTTGTTAAGGAAGTTCCCCACGTCGTCCTCGCGTGTGGGTACGTCTCCCTCTCAATTTCAAATGAAATTGAGAACTTTGATTATCAATTATTGCCGAATCCGTTGATACAAGGTTTTGATACAAAGGCAGAATTTCTAAACTCCAAGAACCTCTTCTTGTATAAACCTTCACTTGATCTGAGCTCGATCAAGATTTTCCTGCACAAAGTTGCAAACAATTCACCGGTTCCACGACCTGCTTGCGAAATCCCCCGATCTCCAAACGCAACGCTGCGGCTGAATCTGTTCTGCAAATGTGACTCCCAAACCCTCAAGAACACACCAGTTCTTGAAGGACAAACCAGTAGGTTTTTCCTAGAAACCCCCTTCAATCTTCGACTCAGCTAGATCCTCGATCGTTCCACTGCAACCCACAGCTAGATCCTTGATCACACCACTGAACGTTATCTCGATACTTCTTTAATCCAAAGAACAAGAATTGTTATGTGTAATTGTTCTTGAAGAGAAGTGATTGAGAAGATGAAGAAGATGAAGTCTCTTTCAGGTTTCTATGTGCTCACTGACAATTGCTCCAACACTTCTTTGATCTTGTGTTCAATTGTCTTTTTGCTCAATGAATTCGTCCCTTTCACCTGCTGTTGAAACCTGTATTTATATCCTAAAAAAACAGTTGCTGTTATGACTTAAAATAACTCTGTGTATTGATACATACAAGGGTGTATCGATGCATACTGTAAGTTGCATAGATTTTTGGTGAAATTAACAAATCATGTATCGATGCAAGAATCGTGTGTATCGATGCATGTGAATTTTACACTAATATGTATCGATGCTCAATGCGTATGTATCGATGCACAGGCTGACTCAAGTAGTCATGTATCGATGCAGGTGTCGTGTGTATCGATGCACAGAGTTTTTGGCTTTCCATGTATTGATGCATGGTTCGTATGTATCGATGCATACTGAACAAGAATTGTTTTGTGATTAATCACAGGCTACATGTATCGATGCAAAGGGTCATGTATTGATACATACTGACATAAAATGCATTTTAATTGTTATTTTAAAGGAAATTTTCAATGTAGGCTTATATGTGTGGTTATGCAACAATAGAATGGGATGAATTACAAAGTAAGAACACAAATATATCATGTAATGCAATGCACAACCAATTTGGATGATGATCACACAATTTGCTATCATTAAAAGTTAATTCAAGTTAAAGAATTCTTTCACAAACTCCCCCTTTTTGATGATGGCAAATTCTTGGCAAGATGTGTGATACTCCCCCTGAGTTTGTGCATATCTGCATTTTCTCCCCCTTTGTCAACATCAAAAAGAGGAAGAACCATAGTTATCAAGCAGAAAGTGAAGCAGGGCATGGCAAAAATGGATAATAGGCTATCAATCACAAAGAAAGAAGCTGCAAGTTAAAGAATCATTCACAAAGAATCATTCAAACAGTAAGGGCAATAACAAATAGAGGTAAACAGAATTGAAAAGCATTTTAAGTCTGCGAACAAGTTTAAGAGTTACATAAGCGAAACCATACAATGTGCAACAAAATAAAACATGAGCAATATGAAATGAAATGCAGTGAGATGAAAGGGTGATTGGTTAATTTGGATTGTTGCCACCACAGGACTCCTCATCATGTCTGTCAGGATCTCGGTAGCTTGGCGGAGGCGGAGGAGGAGGCATTGTGTCTGGATTTTGGCCCATGAAGGAGTATCGCCTAAATCGATTCTGAACTTCAGTGCTTCTAAAGCTGTCCATAATCCCAGGGTTTTCACGGCAATCATCCATAAAGCCGGACATTTCGTTGTAGAAAACCTGATGCCATTTAACCAAGTCTTGGTGCCAAGCGTGTTGATTGTAATACATCCGTGTATGCTCATCATGCCAGTCCCGATGCTCGTTGTGCCATTCAGTTTGTTGGACATGCCAGTACCGTGCTTCTTCATGGCGTTCTTTGTTGACGATTTCCAAAAAAGTAGAAGCACTTGCGGTCTTTGTCCCATCGATATCCCATATGCGATAGAGTGGCAGAATCAAATTCTTGAGCTGCAGATGGAGATAGGAGAGGCACAATAGGCATTGTAACTTTCCAAAACTTGAGAATTTTCATTACTTGAGAGGCATACCCTAGCGCCACAGTTTTGGAGCTGTCTCGCACATAAAATAGACGTTTTACAAAGTAGTTCGCCCAATTTAAGTGAATCTTATTTTGCAGAATGTAGAGAAGATGTATGCTAGGCCTATCCAACCGAGAGTGGCCACTGTTGGTTGGACGCAGAATGTGAGTAATGATCCAGTGCAGAATGCGCGGAGTTTGTTTGATCATACCTGACGTGACGTGTTCGTCCTCACTCAACGGTCTATCAATCTTTAGGATAGAAGTTGTAAAGTCCTTCAGGTCAAATTCAGGATCAAAATGCAGGTCATGCCAGGACTTGAAAGCCATCGACGGAAGCGGCATTTGAAACACTGTTTCCCAATTACTGGCTTCAAAGGTATATGTTCTGACTCCGATAGAACACCGAAACATATAGCCTGTACCAGTTTGTAAACCAGCATAAAAGGCCCGGATGAAATCCTCATGATAGTCATCTTTTGTAGATAGAAAGGACCCAAGTCTGGCCTTGAAGGATTCCTCAAATTCAGCAGCAATGGCAGGATGAAGAATGTCTAAGGCATTTGAAGGAACATCTGGTGGTTGCTGAGACGTACCGGCTGCTTCCTTTCCCTTTCCTTTTCCTTTGGCTCTGGCTGGAATGGTGCGTGGAGGCATGGTGATATGAGATTTAGGGTTTTACCAAGTTTGTGAGAGAGTGAAGATGAGAAGGATTAGGGTTAGCCACTGGTTTTGGGGTTTTTGAGGGCAGATGAGATGAAGTAATGAGATAAGAGATGATATGATTGGTTGATGTGTCGATGCATGAGAGAGAAAAAGAATGCATTTAATTCAGATGACAGCAGTAAGTATCGATGCAGAGAGTTATGCGTCGATGCCAAGTATTTCAAAATTGTCATGTGTATCGATACATGCGATGGATGCGTCGATGCCTAGTGTTTTCAATTGCCTTGTGTATCGATACATGCGATAGATGCATCGATGCATACTGAATCAGTTTTTCAAAAAATTTAATTTCAGAGCATATGTATCGATTCAGGCTTCGTATGTGTCGATACATACTGATGCTGAACTGGTTTTTAATGAGTTTTTATGCAGTATGATTATGCAGTTGCACTATGTCATGATAATTTTGCTCAGAAATCAGATTGTTAATGAGCACACATTATAGACAGGAAGTATATTCAAGCAAACTTTACATCAACTAGAGTAAGCATATTTGTTCTAACAAACACAATCACTAATCAATAAGAAAATTGTAGAAAGGTTTGATATTACCTCTGTTGGAGAGATCTTGTGAAGGATAATTGACATCTAAAATAGTGCTTGTCACACACGGTGAGGCATAATATAATTAAGATGTAACATGCTTATGACATCAAATGAGATAGATCTAAGATTCCTAATTCACGACGTATGTTGAAGAAAGGTTCCGTTGCCAATGGTTTAGTGAAAATATCAGCAAGCTGATTTTTGGAGTCAACGTGCTCAAAGACAACGTCTTCTTTTTCAACATGATCGCGAAGGAAATGATGTCTAATCTCTATGTGTTTAGTGCGTGAGTGTAAAACAGGTTTTTAGTAAGGTTTATGGCACTAGTGTTGTCACATTTGATAGGAATACGTTTTAGTTGAATGTTGAAGTCTTGTAGTTGCTGCTTAAGCCATAAAATCTGAGCGCAACAACTACCGGCTGCAACGTATTCAGCCTCTGCAGTTGACAAAGCCACAGAAACTTGCTTTTTGCTGTGCCAACTGACCAAGGAGTTTGAAAATAGGTGACACGTACCACTTGTACTTTTCCTATCTGATTTGCAGCCAGCAAAATCAGAATCGGAGTACCCTACTAGGCTACAATCACTTCCTTTAGAATACCAAAGCCCATATTTAGATGTTCCATGAAGATATCTAAATATGCGCTTCACCGCTTTTAGGTGCGATTCTTTAGGATTTGATTGATAGCGTGCACACATGCAAACACTAAACATGATGTCAGGTCTAGAAGCAGAAAGATACAAGAGAGATCCGATCATACCTCTGAATCTTTTGACATCTACACATTTACCGTGCTCATCCTTTTCTAGATTTCCGTTGGTAGGCATTGGAGTGTCGATTGATTTTGAGTCATTCATTCCAAAGCGCTTGAGTAGTTCTCTGCAGTACTTTGTTTGACATACTGCAGTACCTTCATCAAGTTGCTTTATTTGTAGTCCTAGGAAGTAGTTTAGCTCCCCCATTAGACTCATCTCAAATTCACCCTGCATAACCTTAGAAAATTCTTCGACCAAGTGTATGTTAGTTGAACCAAATATGATGTCGTCGACATAAACTTGAACTAAAAGAATGTGCTTCCCTTGTGTTTAATAAAGAGAGTATTGTCCACTTTACCTCTTGAATATCCATGATCAATTAGGAATTTGCTAAGCCTTTCATACCAAACCCGAGGGGCTTGTTTAAGACCATACAAAGCTCTTTTTAACTTGAAAACATGATCTGGATTTTCAGCATTTTCAAAACCGGGAGGTTGTGAAACATACACTTCTTCATTTATGACACCATTAAGAAAGGCACTCTTTACGTCCATTTGGTAAAGCTTAAAATCCTTAGAACACGCATAGGCGAGCAAAAGACGTATAGCTTCGAGGCGAGCAACTGGAGCATAAGTTTCCTCATAGTCTATGCCCTCCTCTTGGTTATATCCTTGTGCTACTAAGCGTGCCTTGTTCCTAGTAATCACTCCGTTTTCATCAAGCTTGTTTCTAAAAACCCACTTAGTGCCTATGATATGATGATCTCGCGGACGAGGGACAAGTTCCCAAACGTCATTTCTTTTAAATTGATTAAGCTCTTCTTGCATGGCCATTAGCCAAAATTCATCACTCAAGGCCTCTTTGGCATTTTTAGGTTCTACTTGTGAAACAAACGCGAAGTGAGAACAAAAGTTACTTATCTTAGACCGGGTCATTACTCCCTTTGAAATGTCTCCCAAAATGTTGTCGATGGGATGGTCTTTTGAGGATCTCCAAGCTGTTGGAAGATCATTCACTTCAGCTGTCTTTTCTTCCTCAATTTCTTCATGACTTGTATCTTCCTCCTTCTCATGGGCAGCTGTTTTGGACTGATCAATTTCCTCAACAGCTTCCTTGAGTATGTCTTCTGTAGATACACCTGCGTCATCAAAAGAAATACCTTTTCCGACATTTTTCGGATAAGACTCATCAAACGAAACATGAACCGACTCTTCAACAGTAAGTAAACGCTTATTATACACTCTATATGCTTTGCTTGACATTGAGTAACCAAGAAAAATACCTTCATCCGCTTTTGCATCAAACTTCCCAATGTTTTCCTTACCGTTATTCAAAACAAACATTTACAACCGAATACGTGAAGATGTGACAAGTTTGGTTTTCTTCCTTTCAAAAGTTCATAAGGAGTTTTGTTCAAAATAGGGCGAATTAAGATTCTGTTTAGGACATAACAGGTTGTGCTAACAGCATCAGCCCAAAAGTATTTTGGTAATCCACCCTCATTAAGCATTGTTCTTGCCAACTCCTCTAGAACACGATTTTTACGCTCCACAACGCCATTTTGTTGTGGAGTGCGAGGGGCTGAAAAGTTATGCTCAATGCCATACTTGTCACAAAACTTCTCAAAGTGATAATTTTGAAACTCACCACCATGATCGCTACGAATTGTAACTATTTTGGAATTCATTTTGTTTTGGGACAGATTTGCAAAATTTTTAAAAGCAGAAAAAGTTTCATCTTTGCTATGAAGGAATATAGTCCAAGTGAATCTAGAGTAGTCATCAACTATTACAAAGCCATAGTAGTTTCCACCTAGGCTCTTTGTCCTAGAAGGTCCAAAGAGGTCCATATGGAGAAGCTCAAGGGGTCGTGAAGTTGAAATTACATTTTTAGATTTAAAAGACACCCTTGTTTGCTTTCCCATTTGGCACGCGTCACATAGGTGGTCTTTTGAAAATTTTAATTTTGGTAGACCAACTACTAGATCCTTAGATACAACCTTGTTTAGCAAATCGAAGTTAACATGAGCTAAGCGTCTATGCCAAAGCCAAGAATCATCATTCAAGGTGACTAGACATTTAGTATTTGTTAACGGTACATCAAACAAGTCAAGCATATAGATGTTGTTTACTCTTACACCCTTAAACACAATGTTTTGTTCAGCATGTTCAATTATGCAGCAAGTTTTTGTAAACGAAACTTTATAGCCCATGTCGCATAGTTGACTTATGCTTAACAAATTGTGTTTAAGTCCCTCAACTAAATGGACATTTGAAATAGTAATGGTGGAGGGATTACCTACACTACCTTTGCCGAGTATAGCTCCTTTGTTGTTGTCTCCATAAGTAACATATCCCTTTTTCTTTGCCTTGAAATCTATAAAAAGCGATATGTCACCGGTCATGTGCCTTGAGCAGCCGCTGTCAAGAAACCACCTTCTATCTACGGAGGCAAGGCACTCATCCTACAACATCAAAAGATAGAAGTTGGTCCCCAATTTTCATTGGGTCCAAGAGGGTAAGTGTTAACATGGTTGCCTTTTGGCTTCCATTGATAAATACCTTTAGGGACTAGAAATCTCCTAAATTTGCATTTCTCAATGGTATGGCCAGCATGACAATAATAATGACATAAACCATGATGATGTGTTTGTTGTTTCTTGTTCATTGAATCCTTTAAAATAAAAGAGTATTTTGCATATGGAGGATTCAATGACTTCTTAAACAACTTGGGGTCAACGGCATAAGTAATTTTAGGTTGTAGCGCTTTCTCTAGTTTGACCTTAAGAGTGTTTACCTCTTTTTGCCAAACATAACAAGCGTCACAATACCTAACTCTACTACATCCGTCAATGTCAATAGTTTTTGAATTTTCTGCAATACTAGTTTTCAATGCTTCTAAATCAATTTCAGCTTTGTTTACTTTACCTTCCAAAAAGAGAAGATATGTTTGTCGGAAGCTAGTCGTTTAAAAGCATCTACAGCTTCGTTATGCAGTTTTTCAAAAGCTATTTTTAATTCCGAAAAAGACATAGAGGAGAAGTTATTGAAGTAGGCTTGTTTTACCTTTTTGTCATTGTTTTTCTTCTTGTGGTAGGACTGAATTTTTGAGTGAGCCATAAGGCACAGATTTGCAGCTTCATCATCATCACTTGAGCTTTGTGTGCTTGATGAATCACTATCACTTTCCCATGCAATATACGCTCTCCTTTGCTTGCTGTACCCTTTTGGTGAGTCTTTTCTTTGGTCCTTATACTTCATAGGGCAGTCCGTTTTAAAGTGTCCGGATTTACCACAATTAAAGCATGATCCTCTTCCTCTACTCTTCTTGTTTTCTTCTTGTTTCGAATTTATGGATTGTCTTCGAAACTTCATGAGATTTTTGTCGGAATGCTTGACTCCATTCTTTCGAATGAATCTATTGTATCTCCTTATAAACAGTCCCATTTCCTCATCATCCGAGTCTTTGTCACTACTTCACTGTCTTGAAGAAAGTCAGGATCCTTCTGGTGTAATCTCGATAAGGAATCAAATGCGGCTGATGAGTATTCCAGTCTCCATTGACTTGGTTAATCACTAGAGCGGAATCTCCATAAATGTCCAGAGTTTTGATTCTTAGATCGATGGCTTCTTCAATCCCCATGATACAAGCCTCATACTCAGCTTCATTGTTGGTTACTTCAAAAGTTAATCTGGCAGAAAAAGGTATGTGTGCACCTTTGGGATTAATGAGTACTGCCCCAACACCGTTGCCATTCACATTCACAGCCCCATCAAACATCAATGTCCACTTGTCATCAGGATCCGGTCCTTCCTCGACAAGAGGCTCTTCACAATCCTTCATCTTTAAATACATGACGTCTTCATCGGGGAATTCAAACATCATCGGCTGATAACCATCGATCGGTTGCTCGGCAAGGTAATCAGATAGAACACTATCTTTGATGGCCTTCTGCGACGTATACTGGATATCATACTTTGTTAGAATCATCTGCCAACGAGCAACACGCCCGGTAAGAGCCGGCTTCTCAAAGATGTACTTCACTGGATCCATCTTAGAAATCAACAAGGTAGTATGGTTCAACATATACTGTCTCAGTCGGCGAGCAGCCCAAGCCAAAGCACAACAAGTTTTCTCGAGCTGCGAATATCTTATCTCACAGTCGGTAAACTTTTTGCTAAGGTAGTATATTGCATGCTCTTTTCGACCAGACTCGTCATGCTGTCCCAACACACACTCCATCGAATTCTCAGTCACTGACAGGTACATTATCAGAGGCCTCCCAGGAACTGGAGGTATAAGGATTGGAGGTTTCTGCAAATATTCTTTTATCTTATCAAAAGCTTTTTGACAATCATTGTTCCACCTGATTGCTTGATCTTTCCTTAGCAATTTGAATATTGGTTCGCACGTAGCGGTTAGGTGAGATATGAACCGTGCAATGTAGTTCAGTCTCCCTAAGAACCCACGGACCTGCTTTTCCGTTTTTGGTTCAGGCATTTCTTGAATAGCTTTCACTTTCGCTGGATCAACCTCAATCCCCTTCTCACTGATAATGAAGCCTAACAACTTTCCGGATCTCACCCCAAACGTACACTTGTTTGGATTCAGCCTCAGTTTGAATTTTCTCAGCCTTTCAAACAACTTCTGCAAGTTTACCAAGTGCTCCTCTTCTGTCTGAGACTTCGCAATCATATCATCCACGTACACTTTAATCTCTTTGTGCATCATGTCCAGAAAGAGAGTCGTCATAGCCCTCTGATAGGTAGCACCGACATTCTTCAGCCCAAATGGCATCACCTTATAACAGAACGTTCCCCAAGGTGTAATGAATGTCGTCTTTTCCATGTCTTCTGGCGCCATCTTGATCTGATTATAGCCAGAAAATCCATCCATGAAAGAGAAAACCGAAGATTGAGCAGTGTTATCAACCAATACATCAATGTGAGGTAATGGGAAGTCATCTTTCGGACTGGCTCTATTTAAATCTCAATAATCGACACACATCCTGACTTTACCATCCTTCTTCGGCACGTGAACGATGTTGGCCACCCAAGGGGGATAACTGGTAACTGCCAGAAAACCCGCATCCCACTGCTTCTGAACCTCTTCTTTGATCTTGACAGCCATATCAGGACTAGTTCTACGAAGCTTCTGCTTTACCGAAGGACAATCTTCTCTGAGAGGTAGCCTGTGCACCACAATATCTGTATCCAACCCAGGCATATCTTGATACGACCATGCAAATATCTCCACATATTCTCTTAGCATTTCAATCATCCCTCTCTTGACAGATTCCTCTAAAGCAGCCCCAATCTTGATCTCTTTCTTGGCGTCCTCAGTACCGAGGTTAACGATTTCCAACTCTTCCTGATGAGGTTGGATGACCCTTTCCTCCTGCTTCAATAATCTGACCAATTCTTTGGGGAGTTCACAATCTTTTTCACCCTCCTCTTCAGCTTGGTAAATGGGATTATCGAAATCATACTGAGCCATAACAGAATTGTTTTTAATGGAGTCCGCCAGATCAATTCTGCATGAACGATGTTCAATGCTTTATTTTAGAAAAGAGTTCAAGAAAGTCACAAAAAACAAAAAACATTGCCATTTTTATTGTTTTGAAAAAGGATGAAAATAAAAACAGAAAGACAGTGAGCACAAATTTGTTTGCAAAACGTCCTTTATTAATGATAATCATTTCAAAACATGATGTGGCCCTACAATGAACCACTACGCCCCAGGCAGAACGTAGGGTTTTTGTGCAGAATGAAAAACAAAAAGAAAATTACTCTGTTTGAAGAGTAACTTGGACTATTTCTTCGGCTGTCCAATTGTTCACCATCTCCCCGGGAGCACACGGGCGCACCCAGTTGTCCACATCATGATCAGTGTCACCATCTTCACTACCGGTTGCAAAGACGTCTCCATGATTCATCAACCCAGCGCTTGTGAAGGTACTCGGCCCTCTCTGCTCACCTTGCTCTGCCTGAAGAGGCTGATAACCAATGCCAAATTTGTCTTCCTTCACGGGCATGTCAACCATCTTGCCCCAGCCTTCTGCATTACCAGATTTAACAACCTCCACAGCTTGCTTGTAGGACGCAATTGAGACACCTGGTTTCTTCTGCTCCACAAAAGCCACCTTCTCAATAGCAACGGTCTTGAACGCTTGGCACAGAGTTTCATAGATCTCGCCATCCACCTCCACATACTTGAAAGAGGATAAATGGCTCACAAGAATGTCCTCCTCGCCGCACACAGTTACAATCTGACCATTCCATACATACTTCAGCTTCTGATGGAGAGTTGACGACACTGCTCCAGCCCCATGTATCCAGGGACGCCCCAATAAACAACTATATGTTGGTTGGATATCCATCACATAGAAGACAATATCGAACACTTCTGGGCCAATCTTCACGGGCAATGTGACTTCTCCAAAAACTGATCGCTTGGATCCATCAAATGCACGAACAATGAGATCACTCGGCGTGAGAACAACCCCTTCAACATCAATCTTGCTCAAAATCTTCTTGGGCAACACATTCAACGAGGATCCAGTATCAACTAACACATGCGACAATACTGCGCCTTTGCACTCCATGGTGATATGCAGGGCTTTGTTGTGATTACGACCTTCAGGTGTCAAATCCAAGTCTGTGAACCCCAAACCATGTCTCGTGCTCACATTTGCAATAACACCCTCCAACTGGTTGACAGAAATCTCTTGAGGCACGTAAGCCAGATTCAACATCTTCAGCAAGGCGTTACGGTGTGCCTCAGAACACAACAACAGAGAAAGGATAGAGATTTTGGACGGATTTTGGTTCAGCTGATCCACAATCTTATAATCACTCTTCTTAATGATCTTCATCAACTCCTCCACATCCTTCTCAAATGAACCCTCAGGCACCTCCTTCTGTACAGGTTCTTCCTCAACCACCGATTGCTTTCCCTTTGCTTCGGCAAGAGCCTCAGCGTTGTTATCTCTCAAAGTCTGCGGTGCAAACAGACGACTGCTTCTAGTAAACCCTCCAGGTCCTCCCACATTGTCCACAGCCGGACCCACAGTTACTGGAGTTCTATTTGGCACACAAATTGTCACTGGAGACTGATTCACTGGTCTTGTCTGATGTTCTGGCCTTCTGTTACTGCGGAAAGCATTGTCATATTTCCAAGGAACGACCCTACTGTTCTCAACAGGTCTTCTATCAAAAGCAACAATAGTAGTAGGAGTACCAACCGTCACTGGTGCAGATATGGTTATCGGAGTACCAACAGTTACGGGTGCATTAACATTTCTCGGAGCACGTCCAGGACCCTCGGACGGTTTGAAGTAAATGGTGACAGTTGATACCACCCCACGATCTTTCACAGCCCGACTAAACTGTAGGCAACCCTCATCCATCAGACCCTGGATACCTCTTCTCAATTGCATACAACCATTCTCATGCTCATCACAGTCTGAGCAACTCTCATCACAGCCCGGGAAGACTCCCCCTTTCAACAAACGTTCTTTTACTACCATCAGCGGCGTCTGAATATCTTCAACACCAACTACCAAATCCACGGCCTCCTCACCTTCCACACTGTTCACCCTGGGCCCACCATGCTGAGGCATAGGATTATTCACAACATTCGGAACAGGAGCAAAGTTGATTGTCTTAGCATTAATCAGATCCTGGACCTTATGATGAAAAGCCCGACAATTCTCAATATGATTCCCCAGTGCACCGGAATGAAAATCACACCGGACATTGGCATCGTACCCAGCAGGTATCTTTGTCAACGGAGCCACGGTGCGAAGTTCAACAAACCCCAACCTGAGCAGTTCGGGAAGCAACTCAGCATATGTCATTGGCAGTGGGTCAAAACGACGATCCGGCATTCTCTGCCTTGGCTGAAATGGGTGTTGTTGTTGTTGTTGTTGTTGTTGAGATTGAGGTTGGGGTGCTGGGATGGTCACAGTGGCAACCTGACGGTATTGTCCTCTGTTCATATTTCTACGACTATGTACGGCATTAGTTTCACCCTCTCTCCTTCGGGGTGCCCCAGCAAATGGCTTCTTAGAACTGGAAGATGAAGAACCAGAATCTTGAATCTTCCCTGCTTTAATAAGGCTCTCAGTCCTTTCTCCGCATATAACCACATCAGAAAAGCTACCGAACGGGCAACTTCCCATGCGGTCCATAAACACTCCTTGCAGCGTTCCAATAAACATATCGGTCAGCTCTCTCTCCAGCATCGGAGGTTGTACCCTTGCCGCTAATTCACGCCACCTCTGGGCATACTCTTTGAAGCTCTCACTAGATTTCTGACACAAACTCTGCAGTTGGGTCCTACTCGGAGCCATATCCATATTATGCTTATACTGCCTCAAGAAGGCTTCACCCAAATCCCTCCAACTTCTAACAGATTCTCTCCTCAGGTCCATATATCAGTCCAAGGACGCTCCAGATAAGCTGTCTTGGAAAAAGTATATCCACATCTTCTCATCGTCAGTATATGCGGAGATTTTTCTGTAGTAAGCCTGCACATGAGTGCGAGGACAAGAAGTGCCATTATATTTGTCAAAAGATGGCGCCTTGAATTTATAAGGGATTCTCAATCCATCCACCAAACCCATATTCGTAACATCGAACCCCAAAGAGTTCTGACACTCCATAGCACGGATTTTCTCAGCTAGGGCATCAACTTTTCTATCCCTCTCTTCAATTCTTCCAACCTCATCATCATCACTTAGGAGAGTGAACATATCTTCCTGTCTATCAACCAACGGAGCAGGCTGGCGAGCTGGAGCACGGTGTCGCATCCTGCGAAAAAAACAACCGGCGAAGCTCAAATAAAAAAAACAACACAGAGCCGCCACTGCGCGTTATTTATCCCAAGATAGGGAAAGGAAACGCTCAGAGAAACCTGGAAAGGAAATGGTCTTGCGACCAAAGAGAAAGGGTAAGGGAGTCGGTTACGCAAGGGGAAGGTATTAGCACCCCTCACGTCCGTCGTACTCGACGGGATCCACGTTCTAAAATAAAGAATAGGTTGCTAAAACATCACACACACACACAGGGAACGCAGGTGGGGTTAGGAGAAACGGGCTCGATAAGGTATCGCACCTTATGCCTACATATCTTGTCTGGAACAAGAATCAGAGCCACTGTAGTTCGGCTTACGCACGCCAAACAACACAAAACATACAAACAAGCAAGGGTGGCAAACATGGAGCCCGACAACCACTGGATGGAATTACGTCGGCATCCGAACCAAAACACACTCAAAAGGGCAAACGTGGAGCCCGACAGCCAATCACTGGGCTTACGTCGGCATCCGAACCCAAACATAGAATCAGATAACAAACAAACACACGCAAAAAAGAAAAAGGTTGCCCGGAGTGGTCTCGCACGACCACCTGCCTACATACCTCGTCTGGAACGAGGATCAGGGCGATGTAGTTCCCCTTAATAGGGGAGAAACTCTCCTAACCAGAAACCAGGGGAAGACACGACACTAGGGAGACTACGACTCGAGCCTAGATGTTGTCATGCAAAGTCGCCCTAAGTTCAGGTTTCTATCCTACTTGCATAAGCAAGCCTATCCTAACCAGGAAAGAAGCAAGCACACAAGCATACAGAATATAAGCATACATCAAATAAGAACAAGCATCTCAAACAAGCATGTCAATCAGATATCCACATAGCACGCACTATAGCCAAACAAGGGGGCTCAATCAATAGGTTTGACTGCCGAAGCGAGTCGTCTGTACGGGCTGGGTTTGCTCTTAACCTTGCCATTACGAGGCTAAGGTGAAGCAGATGAAAGGATGAAGTGAGGATGAGACCTCACAGCTCTTATCCCTAACCAGGGAGAGCTTCTGACAAATGAGCATGGGTCCAGAATGGGGGAACCCTTCTATACTCAGAGACTCTGACACAATGTGCACTGCACGGATTTTGGGCTTGTAATCTCAATGCTACAACCATGTAATGGGAGCAAGGAGAAGACTTAATTGAATAGTGGGGGGTAGACTGCATACCCCTACCTTCCACCAATTGCCTTGATTAAGGACTTTCACCTGCTTGGCACGAAAAATAAACAACCACAATCATTGCCTCTTAAGGAGGACTTCAGACATTTGCCCGGCCCGGTAACAGCCGGGTCTCCCAGACTACATGAAGTCAAGAGGACCTACCTCAAGCGGTTTACACAACCGAGCAGCGGCTACCAAGCAAGTTCTTAAAAGAACTAGAGCGACTAAAGGTACCTGTACAAAAGCTAACCAGTCAATAACTCAGACAACCAATCAGAAAACAACAAGTTAATCAGTCAAACTATGCAAGCCAAGGCACACAAAGGCAAGCTATGAGCTCAAGCCCAAGCTTCACAACCTACAAAACAATGTTATGTTAGTGTACAAACATCAAACAACATCATTTCAATCAACTTGGATCATTCTCCATGAGCCTTATGCTATTCATCCTGAAAAATCAAGCAAATATTAGCAACTAGACCACTAGGCCAAGCCTAGGGTCCAAAAGCAAGAAAAATTCCTAAACAGCAAGGTATCTCTAACCAAAGTCAAATTAATGCAAATAGAAAAGCCAACACAATTAGTCCCATGTCCATATCATTCATCATGTTCATTTTATGCACAAAACAATTCAACTTATGTCAAATGGAACACCAAACATCCAAACAGAACTATTGCATTCAAATCCATATCAAAACAAATCCAAAAATCTCAAATAAATTATACCTAAACAGGACCTAATCCAGGTATGGCACACCAAATTTCAGCTTAATTGGGCAAAGGGAACCATGTCAATGAAAATCAACAAAAACAGACACAATTACATGCTCCAAATCACAACATCAACACATGCATTCACTTCAAAAATTCATAAGTCCATGAAAACAGTAAAGAAATGAGTGGGACCAAAACAGGGATGTCACATCATGTGTCTACAACTATCATACCAAATTTCATAATCATTCAATACCATATGAGCATTTCACATCAAATATTCCAACATATGTCACATGAACTTGCATATTGGACCAACAGAGATGAAAAATAGCAATCAATTTGAAAATGCCATATAAAATTCCACAAAAATTCACATAGCATCTTAACATGTTGATGAACCATCATGCAAAATTTCACATTAATCCAACAAGTATAGGTCACTCAAAAAAATCCAGCAAGTTGACATAATGAGGTGTGACACAAATTGTCACACCTAAGTTCCAAAATTCATATCTCAATGGCCAGGCATCAAAAACTCATGAAATTTACATGTAAATAAACATCAACCAGTCCACAATTATCACAAAAATTTTCAGACATTTATTTGCAACCATGAGAATTTCACATTGGATTTGGCACAAGGTATCAAATTGTAGCACATGTTAAAGAACCCTAGGTCAAACATAATTTCTACCATGCACAACTTCAACCAATAGGTCAAAAAAATTCTAGAGTAAAAAAGGAAGTCAAAGAAAAAATTCCTATATTTTTATGAATTTTCTATGATTTTTGGTGAATTTTCTAAGGTCATGGTGATTTTTTAACAATTAAATTAATTAAAATGAATTTACAATGGCAGAGTTGTAATTACATGGTGCGGGGGAGGGAAACACCTAATTCAAAAATTCAAACCAGATTTTGGATCAAACACACTCTCCTTCATCATTTTTGTCCAGAAATTACTAAGAACAGCATGAACACGCGAAATCCAAATCGACACCAAAATGAGCATGCGAATAACCGATAGAACCGTCTGAACATGTAGAATCTAAATATGAGCTTATTTTAACCTAACTGTTCCTCTATTTCTCCAATCGATCGACCTAGGGTTTGTCCTTGAAACTTCAAATCAGGATTACTTCCTCCACGGTTATCCATTTCACAAACCAATCATACCACTACAATCTACAGTCCACGAACTATAGAACGCATGTGACTAATTAAAGAAACGTAAAACTCGAATTCTGACCTTGATCTTGAAGACAGTGTTGATTTTGACGTTTCAGGTCGTTTTGATCCAAAACAGCAGCATCACAAGCTCCAGGAAGTTGAATGCTAGGCTCAGGCTTGATCGATTTCACTCCTAGCGCGCAAACACTTGATTCACCATTGATGATGCAATGTTGGACAGTTACGATTTACCACTCCTTTCCTTCCAATCTCCAAAAACAGATTGAGATGATGATGAGAGGAGTTCAAATCAAAAAGAAATTCGCAGATTGATCAAGGATTGAGGAAGATTGATGAGTTTTTAGGTTTTGTGTTCTTGAGGAATTTTGAGAGAATGAAGAGTTTTCAGATCTGGTTTTGGAATGTGTGTGTTTCTGTTAGGATTAGAATGTGATTATGAATATATACCAATGCTTAATCACCACTTAACCATGTTTAATTAACCAAAATGGAAAAATTAGTGAAAGTGTAATTTTAAGCTTAGGGCAAAATGGTACTTTCCAAAGCCAGCTCATTGCCACCTCATGGACAGCTCACACACTCTCCAAATGACATGTGTGAGCTGTTGCAACTTGTCTCACTCTCATTGGATGTGTATTCTTCATTTTCACCATGTGGTTGCACTTTGTCCATTTTTCAAATTCCATTTCAATGGCCAATTTTCAAACCATAAGCCTTGGCCATGTTATGATGATTCCAACAAATTTCAAATGCCATTTATGAGGTGTTGCAAAAACCCCCACTCAAAAATTCCAATTATTTCACAAGTTGGACAATTTTGCCCTTGGTCCATTTTAACTGTCCAGTTGAAAATTGACTTTTTGCCTTGACCACTTTTGAGAAAATCCAATTATGCACCATGAAAGTACATGTCAAATGGAGTTTGTGCATATAAAGAACTTGCAATTTGGACAAACCATGTGGAAATTATGGCCTCCTGATTATGGGTCATTTCTGAATTTCACTGAGCCCCAATTTTCCAACCATACATGGGATTTTCAAGTTCTTGGACTTTTTGGAAAGGTGAGAACAAGATCTACAACTTTCATGTTGAGCAAATTTTCATTTGAAGCTTCCTTGGACACGTGGCTTTGAGGTCAAAAACTTTCCATTTTTGGAAACTTCAATTACAAGTCACTTTCTATTTTTGGCAGTTTTTGTCCTGACTTGATTTTCTTCATTCTTAAGCTTTGAGATGTCATGTAACACTTGTTTCAACATGAATGAAGTGTATCTAACTCATTTCCACCTCCAAATCCATCAGATCAGGTACAGTTGACCATAGTTGACTTTTCAACTGACAGATGAATCAGGCAATGCATAGATCAATCTGAGCCCCAATCTCCAACTGAAATGGCTCAAGGGTGACACCCTAGCCTCAATTAGCTCAATATAATCAAAGAATGAACCCCACATATCCATCATAAACCCCATCTCCTGATTATGCCCTGATTGGCCCAATGCAACTGATTAGGGTTGACCAGTGGTCAAAACCCTAATCTCCAGGAATGAGCTTCAATCTCCTGATGATGAAATCAAACCCTGATGATGATGTATCATTGCAATCAAGATGAAGACCAATACCCATTGAGAATCATGAAACCCTAATTCACTGCCCAATCTTCAGATGGCCAATGATCAATCAATAAAACCCTAGGCTTACACTTTGACTTCCTCATCTTCTGAACAAGACTTGGGAGGATGGCTTGCACAATGTAACCACATGATATGCAATATGTAATGCCTGTTAGACGGTGTGGCTAGTGATCGAGAGGGGGGTGAATAGATCACCTCTTTAAAAAGTTAACGGATTTGACGTTTAATCAGAGTTTTCAAAATTGGCGGAAAAATCGGTCCCGAATCGACTTCCGTCTATTCTGAACCGCTACTAGAAAGCCGGACACGCAAGTGCAGTTGCTGGATTTTAATGAGAATGACAGAATTAATGCACACAGAATATTAACAGATTGAATGCGCTTATCCTCAAATACTATTTCCAATGAACACAATCAAGTTAACCGTTTTGTCAAACAGTTGGTGTGTGAGTGTTTGATGATAAACAGCAATGGTGTATGACTAAAGGTTTTGTTATCACTGCTGTCCAGAAATATAATCAATCACCACACACTAACAGAATTTGCAAAACAGTATTGAAACGTAAAGAAGATTTAGGTAAGAGTAAGATACGCAGAGATTTGTTAAGGAAGTTCCCCACGTCGTCCTCGCGTGTGGGTACGTCTCCCTCTCAATTTCAAATGAAATTGAGAACTTTGATTATCAATTATTGCCGAATCCGTTGATACAAGGTTTTGATACAAAGGCAGAATTTCTAAACTCCAAGAACCTCTTCTTGTATAAACCTTCACTTGATCTGAGCTCGATCAAGATTTTCCTGCACAAAGTTGCAAACAATTCACCGGTTCCACGACCTGCTTGCGAAATCCCCCGATCTCCAAACGCAACGCTGCGGCTGAATCTGTTCTGCAAATGTGACTCCCAAACCCTCAAGAACACACCAGTTCTTGAAGGACAAACCAGTAGGTTTTTCCTAGAAACCCCCTTCAATCTTCGACTCAGCTAGATCCTCGATCGTTCCACTGCAACCCACAGCTAGATCCTTGATCACACCACTGAACGTTATCTCGATACTTCTTTAATCCAAAGAACAAGAATTGTTATGTGTAATTGTTCTTGAAGAGAAGTGATTGAGAAGATGAAGAAGATGAAGTCTCTTTCAGGTTTCTATGTGCTCACTGACAATTGCTCCAACACTTCTTTGATCTTGTGTTCAATTGTCTTTTTGCTCAATGAATTCGTCCCTTTCACCTGCTGTTGAAACCTGTATTTATATCCTAAAAAAACAGTTGCTGTTATGACTTAAAATAACTCTGTGTATTAATACATACAAGGGTGTATCGATGCATACTGTAAGTTGCATAGATTTTTGGTGAAATTAACAAATCATGTATCGATGCAAGAATCGTGTGTATCGATGCATGTGAATTTTACACTAATATGTATCGATGCTCAATGCGTATGTATCGATGCACAGGCTGACTCAAGTAGTCATGTATCGATGCAGGTGTCGTGTGTATCGATGCACAGAGTTTTTGGCTTTCCATGTATTGATGCATGGTTCGTATGTATCGATGCATACTGAACAAGAATTGTTTTGTGATTAATCACAGGCTACATGTATCGATGCAAAGGGTCATGTATTGATACATACTGACATAAAATGCATTTTAATTGTTATTTTAAAGGAAATTTTCAATGTAGGCTTATATGTGTGGTTATGCAACAATAGAATGGGATGAATTACAAAGTAAGAACACAAATATATCATGTAATGCAATGCACAACCAATTTGGATGATGATCACACAATTTGCTATCATTAAAAGTTAATTCAAGTTAAAGAATTCTTTCACAATGCCTAATGTCCTAAAATAATATGCAATATGATAATGCTAGTCCCAAGAGAAGAGGGCAAATTTTGAGGTGTTACACACGGGTCACTCTGGCATTAGCAGTCTCTGGAGCGATAGGTTGTCTGTTGATTCTGATACCCCTCAACTCATCACCCACAGCATAGTTGTTGATGGGAATAGCAGCAGTAACGTTGTCATTGACTGGGTCTCCCTCTGGCAAAGTACGGTTGACGGGTGGGAATCACAGCTTCCTGTCTCTGGACCAGGGCTCGAAGTTCCTCTTGCCCTTGCGCAACCCCTTGCATCATATTCATAAACTGGGCTATGTTAGCCCTCATCTCTGCCAATTCAGCCTGAACTTGATCCATGCTTCTCTGTTGATTCAGTCTTGTTGCGTAGCGGTGCGGACGACGATCAACAATGCTGCCTGAAATAGGAACCAGAATGAGAAGTCTTCTTCAAAGATACCTGTAATGCAAGAATGATATGTGTATGATGCGTATGATGCGTATGATGCATATGCTATGTTTTATCATCTCTCAAGCATTCAAGAGCCTTATTCACTTTGGAAAAATGGCAACCTGCAACATAAACATCGAAGAAACAACCTACACAGGGTAATGAGCAAAAGGTGAAACATCAACACTCTCATCTATAGATCATGAGCAAAAAGATCATACAAACATAGTTCAATCAAAAATTCAATCATCAGAGTAGACCAAAGAATCCCATCCAACAATCCTGGAGGTGATTCTCAAAATAAACAACAAGACAAACTAAGAAAGTCGTCCTCCAAGAATGAGAGTCTTCAGGTACTGGCACTGATCAATCAAACGGTCACACTCTGAACATTCGGGTAAAGGGGTGATCTTCTCCTTCAGTTGCCTTCTGAGCTCCACAACTTCTTCTCCAAGTTGGCTCTCTGCTGCACGTCTTAGGTTTACCTCCTTCTTCAACTGAATATCTTTGTCTTTAAGCTGCCTTTCCAAGTCTCGTATCTTCTTTTGGTAATTGGCTTCCGCTCTTTGCAATCTCAAGCGCTCACGGTGTTCTCCATCCAACATTGCTTCTATCTCCTCATATGACCTCTTTTTGCTTCCAAATCTACTAGCACTTTCACCTTGCACTCCTTTGAGTTTATGGGCCAGACTCAACTTATCAGCTTTGGCTTTGTAAAGCTCCATTTGGATCTCTTGTTCCTTCTCTTTCAACCGACGATTCTCCATTAAGGCTTGTTTGTAATACTCAGCAGACACATTCTCAGAAAGGATCAAAGGCGGTTGCTCTTGCAATGGTTCCATCCTGTCAAATGGTAGCAACAAAGTTCCAACTCTATACTTGACCCACTCAATGTAGGCAGGCATAGCAACGGCAAACTTCTTCCCTAAAATAGATCCATCCTTGACACCAATATGCTCCCAAGCTCTTCCCACTTGTTCCAATCTAGCTGGGTCACTCCGCTTCTCAAAGTACACACTCTCAGCTATCTCAGCATCTAGTGGCTTTTCATTCATGACAAACCCCAATTGACGGAGAGAAAGCCTGGGTTGTAATTGATGCAACCCTTAGTTCCTATGAGTGGAACATTACGAAACCCTCCACAACTCATAATGACATTACGCACATTCATCCGGTAAGCTTGCCACTTGATATCATAGGATGTGAGTGACATAACCCTCTGAGTCCATTTATGAGTGTTCTGAGTATCCACAAAAGGTCCATTGGTTGGTAGAAAAGACAAGAACCACCTGAGTAGCAAAGGGAGACAACATCTGATAGCTCCACCCTTACCATGCCTGCTGTGTATAGCATAGTAAGTGTCAGCTAACAAGGTAGGAACCGGGTTTCCTCCGATGAAAATAGTGATTGCTGCAAGGTCCACAAAATTAGGCATACTCGGGAACAAGACAACTCCATAGATCATGACAGCCAACTGAGCATTGAAAGCTTCCCAATTTCCTTTCTTTGCTATCTCCTTAGCCATTCTCACCAAAAACTTCAAAGACAAACCCACAACATCACCACTTGGTTTCCAATTGTCACTCACTTCTTTAATACTCAAATAGAGAGCCTTAGCAACAACCCTGAAATCCACCTCCTTTGGCGCATCTAGGAAGGGTACCTGGTATCTGATTCGGACATTCATGAGGATGGAATACTCTTCAAGAGTGGGCGCTAACTGATAGTCCTGGAAAGTGAAGCAACGGAGCTCTGGATCATAGAACTGTAAGAGAGTCTGTAATGGTACTGGGTCCACCACCATCTTCAACAACATCAGAATATCTCCATACTGATCATCAAATACCTTCTGATTACAGCCGGTTACCAGATTACTCAACTCCAACAACGATGTCAACGACTCGCGGTGAAAATTGTAGGTGCAAGTCTTCCTCTTCAACTCTGGAATGGCTGCCATCTCTCACTGTGAACAGAATCCTGAATGAACCTGAGAAATGATATGCATGTACAAGTTAGTTTTTTTTCCTTTTTTTTTTATCATTTTTTTTTGCATTATTTTTTTTGAAAATAAACATGCTATGATGCAAATGATGCAATTATGACTGGTTGGTCGTGTATCACAAGGCATAGGCTCAGAACTTCGGCGTCGGAACCGGAAACCACAAATCAAAGTCATCTGAAACCCATACTTCTGAACCAAGTCACCAACAGGACAAAACAGAAGTCACCAACAGGATGCGGTCACCAACAGATCAAGTCACCAACAGATCAAGTCACCAACAGTACCTGTAATGATTCATTCCCGCCCCACTCACGGGTGTCATCTAGGCCAGGGTAAGGTCAAGAGAAACGCAGGATAAACGATCCTTTCCAGAATATCATCATATACACACCAGATGTATGCAACGATAATACCCCATCAGAATTTGAACTGCTCGTGATATCGTGTTCCGCTAAGTGGCGCCATACCACCCGCTTCCCATGAATCACTCTATTCCTAGGTGTCCTAAAGTTCACTCATAGCCTGGGTATTGGGCCTTTTACCTCTTGTGACTCCCACCCCACAGAGAGACGGATACACAGCCAATACAATGAAAGTATGATGCATGCAAACATAGATGCAAACATATACAATCACAGCATAATAATCACAAATGCAATAAATAAAAAAGTACAAGCAACCAAACCCTATGCTAAAGAGCGCTAGGATTGACTCGCTTAGGGAAGATGGACCAGCAATAGGTCAACTTCTCTATTATCCCCAGCAGAGTCGCCAGCTGTCGCATTACACGAAAAACCGGCGGGAAAAGAAACAGAGCCGCCACCGTGCGTTATTTATCCCAAAGGAGGGAAAGGAAACGCTCGAAGTAAACCTGGAAAGGAAATGGTCTTACGACCAGAGATTGATAGGATCGGGAGTCGGTTATGCGAAGGGAAGGTATTAGCACCTCTACGCATCCGTCGTACTCGACGGGATCCACGCTCAGAAAGAATAGAAGAAAGGTTGCTAAATAACTGCTCGAAAACTGCACACACACTGGAAAGAAACATAGATGAAAGACGGAAGAAGGTGACTCGGCAGGATGTCGCATCCTGGGCCTACGTAGTTTGTTAGACACAAACATCAGAGTCGATGTAGTTCGGGGGACTGGGGAAACGTGCTTGCTAGGACATCGCATCCCATGCATACGTATCTTCTCTAACCAGAGAAGAATCAGAGCACTCGTAGCTCGGCTAGCGCACGCTGAAACAAAACACTGAAATAGGGACGCTGATACGTCAAACGAAACACACAACTGGAAATGGAATGCCAATCGCTGGTCTTACATCCAGCTCCGAACAAACAACAAACAAACAGGAAACCGAATGCCAATCGCTGGACTTACATCAGACTCCGAACAAACAAACGCAAATAGGATACGGAATGCCAATCGCTGGTCTTACATCCATCTCATAACACACACAACACAAAAGGGTTAAAAAGAAAACAAGGGCGCCCGGAGAGATCAGCTCATCTCCTGCCTACGTACCTCATCTGGTATGAGGATCAGGGCGACGTAGTTCCCCTAAACTATTTCTGCTTGATTTGTGTTTTTTAAGTGAACGACGTTACTACGCAATCTACCGGATGCTCGACCTTGGGAGACTTACTCACCTGTAGTAGAAGGAGTCAACGTGTTCTTAAGGGGGGATAATGTTTGTTTGTGTTTTAGGAAAGCTCACGCAAGAAAGGAAGTCCTAGACGAAGGAACCGTGCTACCTTAATTGACATGCAAACGAGAGACTACGCGAAGTCTAGCAAACCTAGGGGATACAATCACACCACACAAACACAAACAGCATGAAGTAAACACACCAACAAGGGGCTCAAACATCAAGGCTGGGCTTTAGTCAAGGGGTCATATCAACCTCGACAAACAAGCCAACTGGAAAGGTATCTGAGGCTCTTAACCACTGACATTGACCGTCAGGGTGAGCAGATGAAAAGGTAATGAGGATAAGACCTCATAGCTCTTAACCCGGGCCTGGGTGAGCTTGACTCAATGAAAGTGTGGGGATCCATAATGAGGGACCCTACTACACATGACTGACTCTGGACAATGATCCTGGGTATTTATTCAAAATGCGTCAGCACGTAGTGCGAGCAAGATGAATGACTCAACTGAATAGCAGGGGATGGATTGCACATCCCTTCTATCTGCCAATTGCCTCTTCACTTAGGAGGTCTTTGAAGTACATGGCACAAACATAAACAACCACAAACATTGCCTCTTAAGGAGGGCTTCAGACAGGTGCCTGCCAAAGATAGTAGGTCTTCCAGACTACATGAAGTCAGAGAGGTTACCTAGGTGGTGTGCCAACCACAAGCAAAGCAAAGTTCAAATAATGAACTTAAAGCAGCTAATGTACCTGTGTAAACAACCAAACAATCAGTATAGTATTCAGACAAAACAATCAACAGACAAACAACAGTGGTTTCCAACAAGTATGCCCAATGCAAGTCAAGTGCAACTCAAGAGAGTTCATTTCCAATAGTCCTACAACACAACAAGGTTAGTCAACCCAAAATAATTGACATCTCATGAATTGATATTGCATCAACCACTAGGGATAATAGCTTGAACCTGAAATGCAAAGCTCAAATTGTGAGTTCAAACCACTAGCTCAAAGGCTAGGGTCAAAGGTGGGGCAACAAGTCAAAACAGAAACTAAAACTCAACATGAATCACATTTAATCTATCATGAACATGTCCTAAAAAGGACCAAGTCAAAAGCATTAAGCAAGGCCAGGCAATGAACAAGATAAGGCAAGACACACAACATGATCATCAATTGGACATACAAAGTGAGAAAATGCACATTAAATCAGAAACACATCCAATAATCATGAAACTTTTTGTGCAAGCTCAACATATTAAACATAATCATCATGCAAAAAATTGGAAACAGAGGACATCAATTGGCATGGATATGAAAATGAATAAGATCAATAACAAAATGTGTGACACACATTGTCACACCTTAAGTCCATGTGTCCCAAACAAAGAAGGAAACTGCAAAGAATGCCAAATAAAATCTCACAAATCATGCATCATGTTGTGAATTATCAAGTAAAATTTCATGGCATTTGGACAAGTAATGAGCATTTCACACCAATTTGAATGAGGCATGGCATAATTATGTACATGTTCAAGTAATTCCACACAATTAAAAATCCAGAAGAGATAAAATCATGAAATCACCCCACAAAAATACTAGACATCCATATGATCATGTAGGAAAAAAACCTGGAATTAATTGGATTAATTTTCAATTAGTTATGAATTTTTGAATTTCATGAAATAATTGAAATAAAATGTAACACATATGCATGATATTGGAGGGAAAGAATAAATGTGGGATTAATTTGAAAACATGTTTCTGGCAGGAATCGAAGTAGGTTCATATTCAAAAAATCAGGCGCTGAAGGAAATATCATTCAAGATGTTGAAGCCTGGAATCGAATTGAGGTATGGCCAAAACGTAGAGTATCACTTAATGCGTTGGCAGGCTTAGTCAGCGGTCAAGGTATATGTGGAAGCAGTCAACGAAGCCTGGGCCAATCAATTGGCAAACAGGCACACACACATGGCGCTTGCATGGACAAAACCCTAAGAAAACCATAAGCAAATGGCACTGTATACGCGCGACCAGGCATAGGAGGAAACCACCGTCTCCTACCTTGAGACGGTGGTGAACAGTAGCATTCATGAAAAAAAAATCCAAAACTCACTAAATTTTACATCAACAGAAAACTCTTCTCATGCACATTACGGACCGAGCATCATTTACATTAATTCATCATGAAAACATGCGAATCGAAGAGAAAACATATTGACATTCAAACTTCAATCACATATATATCACTCAATAATCATCCAAATCACATGAAATTTAGCTCAGATTAACCAGCATGGAAGGATCTAC
Organism: Lathyrus oleraceus; assembly: GCF_024323335.1. NCBI lineage: Eukaryota > Viridiplantae > Streptophyta > Magnoliopsida > Fabales > Fabaceae > Lathyrus > Lathyrus oleraceus. Next base: position 21,787,393 of record NC_066582.1, read on the forward strand.
AAGACTATGGCCATAAAATGGAGAAAAATGAAAGTCGAAACTCACCTTGTTTGAAGAGCAGTTGGCGAAAACAGTGTATCTAAGGCTTGGCAATGTCCAGTTCCACTTGCTTTGAGCTCCAAGGAAGTTTGATGCAAGAAATGGCTCGTAAAATGACTTGAATCCAACTCAATTTGGAGTTTCTATTAACACCTTCAAGCTTGTGGTATGCACGAATTTGAGAGGGATTCCACTAAACACACGTTGAATCATGCTCAGTAGCACTCCATGTTCATGATTATGCAAGAAAATTAGGGTGTTGTGTGTAGAATTTTGGAGAATCAATGAAGAGAAAATTGAGAGTGAAGAGGGATTTCTAGATCTGGAACTTTGTGTAATGACCAAGACAGTTGCAATTAGGCTTTTATATGCTCTCCTAATCACTCTAAAATTATCATTAGGCCAAGGTTAATGGAGATTAGGAAGATATAAGGTGTATGCACAAATTACCATTTCACCTCATGCATGGCAATCCTACGTGAACAGTAACAAAAGAGGGCCCAAATTCACTCAAAATCAGCCCATGCACACATTGGAATTGGAAATATATTCATGTGATCAACCAATTTTGAATTTGGCAATTTCCCTTCAAAATTAGCATGCATGAACAAATGATTATGTGAATAAATTCCATGCCATGTAATGAATGATTTGGAAAATATATGTCATGAGGAGCATAATGCAAAAAGAGGCACTCCATTTGGAGTTTTGGTTCAAAAGTTATGGCATTTTGAAATTTCATGCACACTTTGCAATGATTTGATCATAACTCCTTAACCATTCATCATAAATTCATGATCTTGGACTTTTTGGAAATGGGAGAGAAAGATCTTCAACTTTCATGTTGGACAAAATTTCATTTGAAGCTTATTTGATGTTGGAAAGTTGAGTTGAAGTTGGTCCAAAAACTTGCCATTTTTGGAAACTTGAAATTACAGGTCATTTTCCATTTTTGGAAACTTTTGATCTGGCTTCAAATCCTTCAAGATAAGTGTTTGACATGATGAATAAACCTCTTTTGGACATGAATGAAGTGTCTCAAACCAATTCTCCACCTCCTAGCCCTCAGTTGACTTTCAATTGACTTTTATGGGGCCCAAATGACTTGGACATGTACTGATGACTTTGAGCCTCCCACACTTGGTCAAGTTGCTTCAAAATGAGCCTTGATTCATTGTAAGCTCTCTAGAATACTCATGTGGCCTTCATCTCAATGAAATGCTTGGTCTCTTGCACTGATGAATCCTCTTGATGCCCTTTCTAGTTGCCAGTATGCAATGCAATATGCAATGTTAATGTAATGTCAATGACCTAAAAACTGAAATGTATGCATGAGTGGGGGGTGCAAATCTGAGGTTCTACACAAGGTTAATGGTATCACTATAACAATAATGTTTTTCATGACGAAGCTTTCACCAGGAACAATATAAAAGCGATGGTGTATGTAACAGGAGCGCCATGTCTTATTTTTAAAAAAAATCAATTTGTTACCTCGGTTTTATGAAAAACCAACATAAATATATGCTTAAGGTTTGAGATTTGATTCCCAACTCTTGCAGTTTTATGTTTTATATGGAACCAAAAAGGCGCCTTTAATTTTTATACATTTTACATCGGGTATGTTACCTCAGTTTTCATTAAAACCGAGATAAATACTCTCTAACTTTTTATTCTTTTTGGAACCAAAAAGACAGCTTTATTTTTTATAGATTTTACGTCGGATATGTTACCTCGGTTTTCACTATAACCGCGATAAATAATCTTTATATTTTTTATTTACTCAATGTCTACCTCATTCACTTCTCGAGCCATAGCGAAAGAACAATTCTTCTCTAGCCTACGAAAGAACACTTATTCACCAAGGAGCCCTAGCAAACCAAAAAAATCTCTCACCATTATTCTCCAGTATATTATTACTGTTCTTGTTGTTGCTTTGATCCATTACGGTTGTTCTTGTTATTCTTTGATACTGTTGTTCTTGTTCTTGTTGTTGTTATTGAGAAGCTTTATTTTTGTTGGATGTGTAATATTTTTATTTTTTTTCAAAAGCTTTATGTGATTATGGATCGTAGTTGGATGAAAGTCAATAAATTAAGTAAAGAGTATGAGAATGGAGTGAAAAAAATTCTTGATTTCGCGGAAAAAAACCTTCCTAACAATAATGGGATTCTTTGATGTCCTTGTAAAAACTGCTTTAATACGAAAAAACATCATAGGGATGTTATATTCAATCATTTAGATTGTGATAAAATTACTCAAAATTACACAAAATGAGTATGGCATGGTGAAGCGACAAAAAAGAGACTTCTGTCACATACAGTTGAAGATGATGAAGTTATCAATGATACTCTAAACGACATCATTCATGATATTGAAGTTGATGCTTTCAAGAATGCTAATGTGGTAGATACTTTATGAAGAGACATGAAAGACTCGTTGTATCCGGGATGTAAAAAATTTACAAGATTGTCAGTTGTGTTATGACTATTTAATCTTAAGGCAAAAGGTGGATGGACGGATAAAAGTTTCACCGAATTGCTTGAATTTTTGAAAGAAATGCTTCCCGAAGGTAACACGCAGCCAAACTGTATCGTAGATTGCAGAAGGCTTTTAATGGAGAACAGGAATTTGATATCGCTCCAAAGCCCTTAATTGGGAAGGAAGTTTATAGAAAACAAAAACACATTAAGGTTATCTTTGGAAAGAAACAAAAAAAAAGTCTATGGAGAAAAATATTTGGAAAAAGAGACCGGTATTCTTTGATCTTCCATACTAGTCTAGTCTTGATGTAAGACATTGTCTTAATGTGATGCATGTGGAGAAAAATGTATGTGATAGTCTGATTGGAACACTTCTCAACATTAAAGGCAAGTCAAAAGATACTAAGAAGTCCCGTGAAGATATGGTTGTGATGGGTATACGGCAAGAGTTAGCCCCAAAAGTGGTAGGAAATAGAACATATTTGCCCATAACATGTCACGCTCTTTCTAAAAGAGAAAAAAATAGTTTTTGTGATTGTTTGCATGGTGTCAAAGTTCTCCAATGGTACTCATCAAATGTGAAGAAACATGTGTCAGAGAACGATCACAAATTAGTTGGCTTGAAATCTCATAATTGTCATGTCTTTATGCAACAACTTCTACCAGTGGCTATCCATGGCATTTTACCAAGAAATGTAAGGGTAACTATAACCATATTGTACTTATTCTTTAATGCGATATATAATAAGGTTATTGATTATGGAAATTTAGATTACTTGGAAGACGAAGCTACAGTTATCTTGTGCCAATTAGAGATGTTTTTACCTCCATGATTCTTTGACATTATGGTTCACTTAGTTGTTAATCTAGTAAGGGAGATTATAATTTATGGTCCAGTTTATTTATGGTGGATATATTTGGTAGTGCGTTACATGGATATTTTTAAAGGGTATACAAAGAATCATCACCGTCTGGAAACTTCGATCATAGAAAGGTATATCACATAAGAAGCTATTGAGTTTTGTACAAACTATTTGTCATTAGCTTGCTTTATAGGAAATCCTGAGTCTCGTCATGATGGATTTTATGATGGTAGAGGTATTCAAGGTTTAAATGTTAATACATTTTCTCGAGAAGTAGTTCTTCAAGCGCATTTGCATGTATTGAATAAACTTACTGAAGTTCAATCTTACTTGACCGCTCACAAAAGTCTTTTAAAGGAAAAATTCCCCCAATGAATGAAAAATGGTTGTTGGCAGAGCATAACAAAACTTTCATAAATTGATTTAATGAAAGTATTTCTAAAGAGAGTAGTGCATCAGATCTTTGCAAATGGTTGTCACATATGCCTAAGTTTAACGTAATTACTTGGAGTGCATACGATATTTATAAATATTCATTCTATACAAAATCAAAGGATGATCTTAGCACCATGCAAAATAGTGGGGTCATGGTTGAGGTTGAATCCATGTACTTTTCTAGTTCCAAAGATAACAATCATGTACTAGCATCTAGAGCGTACTTTGGGGTCATTGAGGAGATTGACTATGTTTCTTTTAAAGTTACTTCATTTAAGTGGAAGTGGATTGACAGTAACACTGGTGTAGAAACTGATGAGTTGGGATTCACACAAGTTGATATTCGTAAGACAACTTACAAGAACGAACCTATCATCATGGCAACCCAAGCAAAATAAGTATTTTATGTCACTGATCCTTCTAACACTAGATGGTCAATTGTTCTTCAAGGTAAACATCTTCTCGATAGTACTGATGAAAATCAAGATTTTAACTATGAGATGCCCTGTTTAGCAACACATGTACGTCAAACATCTGAAAAAAATGATTCAGATGATGAGCATGTTATTCATCGTGATCATGAAGAGGGGATATGAAAAAACTAGTAAGTAAATATTTTGTATCCCTTTGAAATTTATAATTAATGATTTTACTCCTTTCTAATCATTGTACTATATATTTACAGTTGTTAGTGATTGACCTAATTAGTTTCAAATGTTGTTTAAACTATAAATGCTTAAGGACTAGTGACAAATCCTATTGAACAACCTATAAAACTTTCCATTTTTGTTATTGCTTTTGTTTCATAATCCTTTGTTTTAGTTTTGATGTAAAATTATAAAGTGTGTGCCATTTTGGGTTTGCATTTGGTTTAATCAATGAATATTTATGGTACAATGTTTCAGATTGAAAAACTGGTAAAATGTACAATGTTTATGTTTCAGGAATCAGCAAAATATGGTTTTATATTCATGAATATGGTTATGTAAATGGTTCTGTAATACATGTGCAAACGATAGTACAAAAAAAACTTATCCCCTCGGTGTTTACATAAAATCGAGGTAACAACATTGAGATATTACCTCGACGTTTATATAAAACCGAGATGATAACATTGGGCGCGCCATCCAATTCTGAAAATAATAAAAATGCTGGTGCTATGGATTGAACCCGCGACCTTTTAATTTCTAACCTCAGTTTTAAAAACACTGAGGTGACAAGTGATTACTTTTCATGTCGCCCTTCGTTACCTCATCTGTGTTGTCGAGGTTAAATGTATTTCACAATCGACGTTAGATGTATTGTTTGTAGTAGTGTATTGATATTGTCAAACTTAAAATGTTCGATAATCATGAGTTCCTTCTGCATATTGTGAGGTATGTCCCAGAGAATGCAATTTTTTTAAACCATATTCATGTTTTATGATCTAGGCTATTGCACTAGAGTGTAACATGGGGTGTTGAAGATTTCTCATGGTGAAATGATCATGGCTAAAGGGTCTATAATATGTGGAATATTTTAGAAGGTTCCAGTTTCGTTACTCATTCATCATCATCAAGTGAAGACTTTCATGGTAGATTCCTGGAAGTTGAGGTCAACATATGGTAGATTCCTGGAAGTTGTTTCAAAGCACTTTGATAACTTTAGCAGAAGATAGGGGATAAAAACACATTTGACCACTGACTTGTCATTGAGTTTCTAGGGTAACATGGGTACCAAAGCATCTTATCGAGTCGATATATGTTCCTGTATATGAATAAAATTCCAAATACTTATAGAGGTTTGGATTAGTAAAACTAAAACCTGCTATATTTTGAAGGTCGTTAAAGCTTTGTCTATTGCGCAAATCAAGCTAATCTAGCTTGATGGTAAAATTATGAATTATGTCTTTAATTTCTACCTAGAAAGTGGGAAGGGTTATGAGCTATGTAAAGTGGAACATGGATGATAACAGTTCATCATTCACATATGTATTACTCTTAGTGAGTCATGTCATGGGAGGAAGATAAAAAGACTTGGAGGTTAAGGTTTTAGAAGCTATGTCAGAGAAGACTCAGTTTGAGTTGGTTATGTATACTAATAGTAGTGAAGGACTAATTATAAAGTCCCTCTAATTATAATTTGACTCGTAATAAGGTAAGCAATGATATTGTACCATTTGAAAGGTATGGTTATGCCAAAATTTGGAGTTATGCTTTGAATGTGGCCGAAGGGTTAAAAACCTCAGGAAAAAATTCCTTTTAGGGAGGTATTCGAAAACATGCATAGTCAAATATGGTTAAAGCACCATGATTGTGGGCTTGTTAACTTACATAAGAAGGAAATGGTGGTTGGAATCAAATGGATGCAAATGTCAAAATCAAGCTTCAAGTAGAGCTTAAACTTGAGCAAAAATGTTGAATAGTGATTTCAACATGGTAAAGAGAAATAAGGTGGTTGATATGTAAATTGACATCACGACGGTTTAAAGTTAAAGTTTATTGTAGAAGTATTGCTTAAAATCTAAAGTGATGATTGTTAGAAACTGAAGGAATCCAAGATGCCAAAAAAATAGAAAAGACTTCGGCGACACCGAAGAAGTCAAGGTGTTCTTCGGTCGGAAGAGGTTTGCTCGTGAGGTAGTCAGAGGTTCGTTTGGTGGCTACAAAGTTCAACTAGATATAGGAACCGAAGAAGTCAAGGTGGTGGTAGGTTATTAGAGGCCCACTCGCAAGGTAGTCAGAGTCGGTTCAATGGCTACATAGTTCATCTAGATGACAGTGGAGGTCCTTAGTCATCATGTTGAATTCATGGGTTTCACAAGTATATGACTTTGCCGTTTCTATTTGTGTATCAATTCCTTGATGGATTATTTTTTGGGCTCGTTATAGATCTGTTAGATTTTAATAGTTATAAATAAGTTGTTATATCACTCTCCTTAGAACAACCTTCAAAATTGCTATAAAAAAACAACATTCAGAATGTAGTCTGAAAGACAGAGGAAACAAGTGCAGTCCTAGGGAAAAATTAGAGAGAGACAATGGTAGAAATTTGTATGATTGTGTTCTTGGAATTTGAGAAACCTTTAGAGGTATTTAAGGGGATTGTGAAACACTTCTAAGCACCTTAGGCTTGTTTGATTCATATATAGAGAGTTGGAGAGATTGAGAAACACTTGGGTAGAAAATAGGATTTGTTCTTGAGAATTTTGGTGGCTATTTTCTTATAACTCTTTTGTAATCTCTTGTAACAATGATTGAAACTATCGTGAGGTGAATAGTTGCTCTCTCTCCCCGAGTAGATTATTTGATCCAACTGGATAAAATCATTTATTTGTGTTCTTCTCTTTTACCTTATCTTCCTTTTTGTGAATAAGTTATCATTGAATGTAGGTTATTTTGGTTAATTAATGTCATTAATTTTTGTTGTCTTTGTTATTTATCAACACATCTTTCCTCTTGACGAATTTAATATTATGATTAAATTAATTTATCAACAAATGTACTAAAGTTATTAGACTTTTCACAACATCCCATCTACCAACATGATTATTTTTAGTAACAAATAAGGGTTATTAAAACATGTCTTGTTCAAATTAGTTTAATCCATACACATTCGTATTTACCACCTCTTTTTTTTACCATCGTCATTTGCCCACTTTTGAAACTCTTCACAAATTGCAATTATCTTTTCTTGGTTAGATATCTCTTTTTAAATTTGTTTGAATGTTCTTCAATACTTTTTATTTAAATTTGTACTCAAATTTCTCATAGTAGGAGTATATCGAAAGGAAAATAATAGCGTGTAATTTTTTTTTAAGAAAAAGAAATTTTACATAATATATGCATAGTTGTTTTGTACCATGAAACTTAAGTGACATTTTCAATAGTGAAGATTTTATTGCATGTTCTCCAATATTTTATAGCTTTGACATAGAGCCTTGGGTTTACATTGAGTTTCCTATAGTGTTTGGAAGGAACAAGAATAACAAGATTGTGAAGATCATTTTTCGTGTGATCGAAAACAAGTCCTTTTATAATCGCATAGTCAGAGACACAACCATGGCAGAGCTATGTGCGGACTTATCAACGAATTACTTGAAGTTGAAATGCCACACTAGCACGAACAAAGTTTCCACACTTGAGGTTGAATCTATTATCACAAATCAAATATACCCATTGTCTAGAACTATTATATGTTAAAGAATAAACTTAGATAGAGTTATGAATATTATTAATAGTAATTATTCATATATTAGAATCAATTAAGACATTCATCAATGTATCAATTCATTAAGAACAAACTTTATTAGGAATAAGAATAAAATCTAGCAATTGCATGAAGCAGTATAAAGTAAATTATATAGATCAAGAAATTATAAATAAATTCATCTAAAAGTCCGGATCAAAAGGAAATTATCTATTGATTGTAAATAAAGACAATACCGCAAAGTTTCTAAAAATATACATGATAAAATAATAATGGTAACAACCATTGTTTCTCTCTTAATGTCTTTATTTTTGCCTCCAAAATGTGATAGCAAAACTATAGTCTCTTTTCTTTAAATATGTGTTAGATCGTGGATTTTTAAGCTAGATAAAATAGTAGCATATACTCATAATTCTCATGTTAAATTTACCTCAGAGGGGATGTCAATTTAACAATTAACCACCTTTTTAAAGGAAAATGAAAAGCAAAAATACAATTGATAACAAAAATTTCCTTTTTGAATATCCTTACTAGGTGTTATTATAAGTGATTGAATTATTACATCTTGTAGTGATGAACTTTTGAAGAAAACTTTTGAAAGTGATCACGAGCAATATATGAAAAAACAACACTTTTACTAAGTGCACACAAACAAAATGTCTTCACTCTTTATGCTGGCTAATTCTATTAAAGGTTTAGAGAATGAGTGTGTGTGGTTTTAGGCTTCAGAAAATAAGGGTTTCTGAAATGAATTTCCCTACGTGATTTTACTTAAATACAAAGAACCATTTAGATGGGATGAAAGTTGAACAAACCCACTTAAGGATATTATATGTCATGTTGTACTCTATTTCACTTAAGTATATTATATCTTACGGTGTTATATATTGCACTTAAGCATATTTTACCTTCTGATATTCCATCTTGCACTTAAGCACACCATACCTTACAATATATCGTGTTTTTCTAATGAACGTCGGTGCATTGCAAGACTGCACTATTGAATAAATTTCACTTATTTAATTAATTTATCATCAATCAGTTCTTAATTATGTGTGTGACCTTGTAGATTCTCATAATTTTGACAGTTAAATTAAATTATACATTTAATATAATAAATAGTGAATAATATCTAGCAACACATCACTGCAACCTAATTGAGGAAAATGTAATATCTGACAAAACATTTGTTTGATAATGGTTATGGGTATAGTTATCCTTTAGCCCTCATGTATATATTGAACACAAGGCATAGACTGTGTTACCTTTGTCTAGTTCAATATTTGACCCTTAGACATTTAACATATTATGTAGGATGGGGAAATTTGATCTAGGTGACTCACGTCCCTTAGCATTATCTGTGAAGTACCCATCAACCATATTAACAATCATTCTAATATGAACAATGTTTGAACGGTACTAAAAAAATCGACACCACATCTAGGGTCCATAGTGGTTTCACGTCAAAGGATGGTATACACCACTATTAATATGAGAATAAATTATGATACTTACATAGTATTCTAAGTAGTACTCACATGGAGGTTAAATCTTATATAAATATTACTTATAATATTTATACATATGTGAATACTTGATAACTCTTTATCCATGATCTATGAGATGTGATCATTAGTAAATCCACATGATAGTCTATATGTTTTAATGATATTTCACTTCACAATAAAACGTGATTACATATACTTTAATAATGTAATGTTATAGTTGTGAGGATCCCTAATAAGGGAGACTCATAGGTCCCCGTCCGGAGTGATGTCGCCTATGTGACATCCCTACAGAACATGGAAGCTCGTCTTTGGTAAATGATGTGTACTCTGCAAGTATCTCCCGTTGTTTAAGTGAGAGGGGGTCTCACCATAACTCCCTAAGAAATAGGTAGTCAACATTCTCCTATAACCATGGGGGAGAGGTTGATGGTCCTAAGGGTTTCCTAAACCATAGGCTCCAAAAGACCTTTATAAATACTTCTCCCCTAGGGGAGAATGACATATCCTAATTCATATGCATATACCTAAGTACCAAACTGAGATACAAAGCCTCTCACCTCACATAAGCAGGTTCTCTAAAACTACCGTAAACACCACTATACATGGCTTTTCACCGATGTGGGCAAGTCCTAACCATCATACGGTGTAATATTCCTACAAAGGTGTCTTAGTGCCCCTACCCTTGTAGGGGTAGAATGCACACCTGTACTTTTTTACTAGTAGAGTAGCGCACACCGTGGGGCCCTGGTAAAACTAACTTGGGTCATGCCTTTTTCATCACAATCACCACCATGCTCATTGTTATCCTTCACTCCTACACCTAGCCACATTCGGCCATGGTTAACAGGAGAGCCTCATCCCCTACATCAGAAGGTACTAGCGGTAGCGATGATGTTGATACCCTGTAAGAGATGCATCCCGCCATAGGTGAAGTACATTGTCAGAACTATACGCTAAAAGACAACGTCAACAACATCAGACAGAACTAGGGGGAGTCCAATCCCCTAGAGAAGATAGAAGTGTTGGATCCCAAGTCACTCTTATATGAGATATGGGGAACGTATGTCTTTGAGGGATTTAAGCCTCCCTCTTTGGCCAAGTTCGATGAGTAAATCAGAGTGCCTGACTCCATGAAGTGCAAGCTGCTGTCTGGGAATTTCAGGGATGTCTCCATACGATGGTATATGGGTCTACACGTGCCTTCATCGGCAACTATCAAGAGCTAGTAAATAAGCTTGTACACCAGTTCGCCGCTAGATGTCACAGGAAGATGTTCACCACCATCTTGTTTAATATACGACAGGGTTCATCAAAATCATTGAGGAACTATCTCACCCAGTTTGATAAAGCCACTATTAAGGTTGTCCCATCAAACCAAGAAATGTTTGTGGGAACATTCCAAAATGGACTCAATGTGGTACATTTCAATGAGTCCCTCGCTCAAAAGCCATCACTTAAGTTGGCGGAAGTGGTCACCAAAGTTGAATGTTATATAAAGGGAGAGGAAAGAAACACCAAAAAGAAGGCGCGAGAAGTCAAAGAGTGTGTTCCTAATGCCAAAGATTCACATCACCAGAGGAAGAGTAATTACACCTTTTCTATCAAATGCAAAATTACATTTAAGATAATAGGCAAGACGATGGAAAGCTTAACGCCTCTAAACACTCGCCATAAACATAACAGGCGTGGGGTTCTTCACATTTACAACACTCCCACGTCTCCAGCTCCGAAAACAGATGTGATGGATCCTGAAGAAGGAAGATGGTGCAATGATCCATAGGGTCAAGGGACACCATATCGAGGATTGTTACCAACTCAAGAAGGAAATTGAGAGGTTGATTCGGAAGAGATACCTCAAGAATATGTGAAGGGTAACTCTTCCCAAGGGTTAGACAAGTCCAATTCTCGAGGGAGATATGACATTTAAATCCCCAGGACTAACAAACCAAAGAAAATATCCTAAGGCGAGGGAAGTAAAGTTGTGGGCAACACACTTAACACCATGGTATGAGGATTCTTCGAGGGCAGAGAGACTAGCTCCACCTATAAAAGGTACGTTCGCCAAATTCTGTATATAGAAGACCTCCCCGATGTCGAAGGCGAATGCGAGACCCAAGCCCAGAAGCATTGACCACCTTCTCTAAGAAAGATACAGTTGGAATCGACCATCACAATGATGACCCCATGATCATTATCATCAAGTGTAATGAATGAGAGATCAAAAGAGTTCTCGTAGACCAAGGAAGTTATATAGAAATTATATATTATGAGGCGTTTGAAAGGCTTCACCTCGACCTGGAGGACTTAAAACGCTTGAAAGGTTTGCTAGTTGAATTCTCTAGGAGCAGGTACAAGTGAAAGGATACATCACACTGAAGACCACCTTTGGAGAGCAAAATATGTCCCAAAAAATAAAGACCAGGTATATGGTTATCGATACCCCCTCTTTTTACAATATACCTACAAAGGCTTCTAAGTGCCCCTGCTCTTGTAGGAGTAACATGCACAATTGTACTTTTTGACAAGTACACATAATGTTCTTATATTTAATGGGTTCTCACGATTAAGTTATACACAATGTTTCATCTAGCAGACTAAATAACATAGGGACTTTATTACTTTGGAAAAACTAACATAATAAAGAAATGTCTTACTATTAATAGATAATTCAATAAAAATATCAAATTCTAATAAAATTATTGGCCTTTAGAACATACACCACCACTTGTTGCTTTCTTCAAAAACTCGAATCACTTTTCTACAAATTTGATCCAGTCCAAACAATACTTGAACCTTAATCTTAAAATTATTTGGATTGGAATCTAGCTTGAACGTATAGATTGAATAATTTAAAATGACTACAATTTTTTTTAATAATGGTTTATTGGAATATTATATATATATATATATATATATATATATATATATATATATATATATATATATATATATATAATGGCTTCAAAGTCTAAGGTAAAGAAGAAATTGTTTGACAATCATAAATATTTGCACAGGATCAAATAGAAATAAAAATAAATGATTCATTCATGGAGAAGGATGACTAGGGATGACAATTAGATTCATTCTTAGTGGATACTCGCAAAAATTATCTATAATAGGTAACGTAAAACCCGCAAAATAGATATGTACATAAACAATTATCCATTAAAATAAACGGGTATGGATGCGGGTACTTTAATACCCTTCCCGTCACATACCCACACAAAATATATTTTTATATTTATATTTTCATTATTATGTACACATATTAATTTATCAATTTTATTAAATACATCACTATTAAATTTCTATGTATATTAATATAAATGTTTATTTACTTCTTAACTCAACAATAACAATCTCAATTTTTTTAAATATTGTTAAAAAATTAAAATGACATAGTAAATTATAATTGATCGATCATTTTTAATTAGAAATACGGATAAACGAGTATGAATACCTAGATATTCATAAGATACAGGTATAGGCACAAACGTTGGTGTCCACACAGATATGGACTCGGATATATGGGAATTTTTCAAATTGTGGATTTGAGGACCAATACTATGGTACCGTATTCAAATCCTACCCATTACTATCCATAAACACGACTATGGTAAAACTACATTTGACAATAGAGTGTTTGCAAAAAAAAAATTATCTAATTGTAATTTTATTACTCTCTTACTATATTTTAATAATACATGGATGGTTAGACATGACATTAAGAATTTTCAATGTTTAAAGAAATAATTAAGTAAATCTTGCAATGAAAGATTTAGATTCCTCTTAATAAACTTTTGGCATGAGAGTTACCCATATTAAATTGTGATTGTCTCAACAGATTTACTTTGATAAGATTTTAATAAGACATGTTTATTTTTAATTTTTGAAATATTTTAGTATAAGATTTGTTTTGAACATTTGTATTAGACTAAACTTTGATTAACTCAAATTCAATACCGGATCTTTAAGTCTATATAAGTTTCACGTCACCACCTCTTAAAATCAGGGTCAGTCCAATCATCTCGGATATCCTGTTCTAATTTCAAAAATGGACCCAAATCTTAAAAATAATAAAATTATAATAATTTAAAAAAATATCAAAAATACAATTATGTATTAATTAAAAATTAATTTAATTATAATTATTTTGAGTTTTGATCGATCTTAATTTTTGTATTGATTGAATTTTTATCATACTATATTTTTTAATTATTGAGTTTTTTTATAATATTTTATTTATTTTTATTAATATTTATGAAAAAAAAAAAAAATTCAAAATTTAGGATCCTGTGCTACTGCACTTGGACAGGGCCGGTCCTACTTAAAATACACAATATGCTAACATAAAACTTATCACGTTTAGTCGTCGCCGACTTAGATGCGTTAGAATACTTTCAAATACACTCCATCCGTTTGAGTCGGAGATGATAATTTCGACCAAATGATACATGTGAGTTATGATCCATCGTCACCACTACTATTTTAAATAGGGTAATGCTAACTTGTGCTCCAAGGACACATGTTAAGAAATCCACAAATAGAAAACTTGTTTTGGAAAAATAAATAAAGTTAGCATTAAATAGGGTAATGCTAACTTGTGCCCCAAGGACACATGATAAGTTTTTAATAAATTCAATACATATTTTTCAAAAATTTGTTTCTATATTCATCTCTTAAATAAATTGACTCACATGAACTACTATTTTAATATAAAATTTGTTTTTGTTTGAAGATATTTTTTATCTCTCTATTTGAGATTTTTTAGTTTATATCCAATACATCAAATAATCTAAAGTATTATTAAATGTAGGGAAAACATGCATGATCGTCTTATTTTGTCTTATTTCATAAAAAATTGCATAATTACGAGATGGAGTAGGCAAACATAGCATAGCTTGCAGGTTGAAAATCTTGACTCGCTAGAAAGAAAAAAAACACAGAAGCAAGATGGGATGGGTTTGATAGACAATACACCTCAAAATTCAAAAAATTAGAAGTGTTAAAAAAAAAAACATGTCCACCTTGTTAATGTTCATGCCCGAGAAAAAGATAATATAGGATAAGTCTAAATGTAACTTCGAGTATGTAAACATTAAAGAGATAGACATTCGCCAACTTGACCTTTGCAGCTAGACACGTCCACTTTAGATCTTTTTCAGATTGATGTTCTTAGTACGTTTGTTTGGGACTAAGGGGCATAGCACATTAAACATGGGACCATGTCCATGATGGGGTGGGGTTTCACGTCAGCTATAGACATTGACTCCAACTCAGTCTAGCTAGCTAACTCATGACCCAAGAGTCAGTCCATCTAACTTAAATTCTATCTAATGCAACTTCCCATTTCTTAAATTCTAGTAGGATGATAGATTAACCTTCGTGTTCGGTCACTCGCAACCTCAATTCAAATTACTACATCGCACATTCTCTGCTACGAATCTTACAAACATTCATCCACGTAGAACGTACATGATGTGCGTCTAGTTATTTAATGAATTTGATGGATGACACATTTCATGTTGAATAAAATATCAATCTGTATTTCTTTTCTTTTTATTTAGCAAAATGAAAATGCTTAATATATTGTTCAGGTAGATTTCAATGGTGTCTCAAATTGAAAAGTTGTAAATTTAATTAATCTTAAATATTTTATTTTCAAATCCTTTTAATAAGATTGAGAGATAATGAATTTTATCGCGGATTTCGTGTTACATTGTAACAACCTCTAACCATTTTAAATCACTTGTTTGACATGTTAGAAGGTTAGAGGACGTGGACAGTTTTATATATGTTGTTCACTTTGTTTCTTAGATAGGTTGTTGAGGATTGAAACAATTGATTATTAAAAGGAGGTCAAGTGAGTTTATGTTTGTTTTGGGATAAACGTCGATGAAAGGATACTATGAGGGAGAGGTGAATCTTCATTGTTATACCTTCGTATTCTTCAATAATTGTATATCGGGTCACATCGATTTCAGAGGAGTTCGTCCAGAGTAGAAGTTTTCTCTTCGAACTGGGTTACCAAACTGTTTGTTGATTTTATAGTGTTCTTGATTGTTCTTGCATTATATTATGTTATATGTGATCGTGTGACTGGAAATTTCTTGCTTCGATTGATTTAGAGTTTGTTTTTACTGTGCAAAGTGTTGGAACAAGTTTGGTTCTATAACTATTCTTATGTTTTGATAATAACAAAGTGTAGAGAATAATTTTGTACTCTGACTATTTTTGTTAAGTAGACAGATAAAAGAAAACAGATTCTAACTCTGAAGAAGTCAAATCTGGACGCAGACTGTAACACCCTAATCCCCAAATTGACATTTAATAAGATAATTCAAATGAAATTCCACAATTAGAGTGTCACCCATGCTTCACCATAGCATAAAAACATCAACACAAAATAGTCATATGAAAATTAGCAGCGGAAATCATCAAGTTTGACATATAAGTCTCAACAACAAAAAACTCCAACATAAGAAAATCATAAGACAAATAAAGAATGAACATCTCATCCTCAGTGCTACATATCGACGTGACTCCTCTAAGACCCAATGATAAAAACTAAACAGACATCGACGTCATCCTCTAACTCAAGTGTCTACTCTTGTACCTGATTGTATGTACTCCTGAAGAGTACAAATGCCACAACAACAAAAAGAGGGTGAGAATACATCTAACAAATGTTAACGGTGAAATTCAGCATCCGAATAGTAATAACGAGTTATAACATACATCATTCACACCTAAAAACACAAACAAATAGTTAGCGATTCAAATGCAAATGCTAATGCCACCATCTCCTTCTAAAAAAGCATGTCGTGTCAAATCTGTGGGATCATAGGTATACTACTGATTTTCCCATGTCTCTGATTCCTCTCTGAACTATGTCCCTCTCTAGACGTGAGACCGCCATAGTTCCTCTCTGAGGCAGACCATCATTGAACCGAAGTCCTACCTAACTCCAAAATAAATGAATGCATGATCATAAAAAATGTAAACATGCAACATCATTAACATCATTGCATTATAAAATCACAAATATCAAAACATCTCCAAAAATATTTCACTCTTGAACCTATAAGTCGTCAATCACAGACCATCATTGTAATCCCTCTGGATTACTATACTCAAATTGTCAATTAAGTTTGTCCTTGTAATCCCTCTGGATTACTATACTCAAAATATGTTTTTTAATTGGTTTTAATCATTTTTCATCAAAAAGGGTAAAGTTGTGTTATTATCCCAAACCTCCAATTCATCAAAATACTCAAGGAACTCAAAACGTCTTAAAATTCATAATTCTCAAAACTAACACTTGAGTACCTTAAAAGTACTCAAAGGTCCCCAAATGCTCTAAGGGTAAATGTTCATAGCGATAACTCTACTAGGATAAGGAACATACAGTTTTTCATCAATTTACTCAAAAGTTACCCTAAGATCACCAAAAGGACTCTAATATCACAAGTTGCTTAAAAATCTCACAAAAGGACTCCCGAACTCGAAACACTGTCAAAAATGCCCAAACTTAAAAAAATACCGAAAACAACTGAACGCCAAAATTGTTCACAGACAAAATCAGCCGATAGTCGGTTGTCGTCGCCGCCAAAGCGCGGCGCGACACTCCTAGTCGCGAAAACACTGATAGCGAAAATGTCGACGGCAAAAATTGTGCAGCCTCCACCTTTCCGGCACGGCCTGCAGGGCAGCCCAATCATCATCGTCGCCTCCGTCCGCCGCCGCGGCTGATCTCCCCAGAACCATTTTTTTGATTTTTTTCCTAAAAATCCGATTTTTCAAAAAAAAGATTTTCCAATTTTTAAGTTTCTGTAAAAAAAAAAAACTTATTTTTCATAAAATAAATTAAAATGAAGGTTTTTCTCTATTTGAATTTTTTTTTAAAAATAGGGAAACAAAAGAGAGTTATCAATATCACACATTTGGGAAACTAAACGACTTAACAGAGTCGTTCGAATTCCCAGAAAAAATCCAAAATCTACAATAGAAACCAACCAAAAAGTAAAATAATTCATACGATCAAATCATCACCAATACAAGGTTATAAACCTACAAATAACATCACTTATAGACCGTAGAGAATTTATCTCAAATCTCATTTTTGAGTCTCGGAGTAACTGCATATAAAAAAAATTCAACAATCACACAAAAAAGATTTTGCACAAACCTTATTTGGTCAATTGATACATATCGTAAGCAAAAGGGAAATTAAGGAGAAAGCATATTATCCTAATACGCTGATAGGATGGTAAGGAACTCTCACTATCTTGCATGTCTAAATCACCCATAAGTAGATAATTTCCCTCCTTATCTTATTTTTCTAGCAAAGATGGTAATCCTAGCAACTCTTTGGATTCCTCTTCTCAAACTTCGCTCTCCTTTTCAAAATTCATTTTGTTCTTCTACCTCTTCTTTCACGTACTCTCAGTTTTCCAAAACCTAGCCTCTCCCAGCGTTTTAGAATTTATGAGTTTTACTATTTTTCAAAATTACAATTTTTGCCCACTTATTCCCAACTTCACTCCTCTCACCTCATTCTCTCCTCCATTCACACAAATGGCCCAATTCTCCTATTTAATTAATTAAATTATTATTTAAATTAAATAAATATTTAACTCAAATAATTATTTAATCATGATTCTATATTTTCTATTATTTTATCTTATTACAAAATAATTAATATGCCTAATTATCAACAATAATCCCAATAATATTTTATTTATCTACTCTCAAATCTCCTAACACCGGTAATTAGTAAATTACTAAAATACCCATACATTTCAAAAAAACATCAAGATTCAAATACAATGAATAAATCACACTAACAATTAAATAAAATACTCTATTTAAAAGTTGAGGTATTACAACTCTCCCCAACTTAAAAGGATTTTCTCCCGTGAAAATTACTTAGAGAAAAAAATCTGGATAGGATTCCTTCATCTCACTCTCCACTCCCAAGTCAGACTCCCTCCAACAAGTCCTCCATATACCACCTTCACTAAAGCAATCTCATTCCCTTTGGGCTGCTTCAGTTCTCGATCCTCGATCCTTATGGGCAATTCTTCAACCGTTAGATTCTCTTTCACTTGCACACCGTCCATCTGGACTATATACGACGGACCAGGAATGTACTTCTAGAGCTGAGACATAAAGGAAACATCGCAATTCTCAAAACTAACACTCGAGTACCCTAAAAGTACTCTAAGGTACCCAAGTACTCTAAGGGTAAAGGTTCACAACGATAATCATACTAGGATAAGGAACATGCCGTTTTCCCTCAATTTACTCAAAAGTGACCCTAAGGTCACCAAAAGGACTCTAATATTACAAGTTGCTTAAAAATATCATAGAAAGACTCATGAACTCGAAAAACTGCCGAAAATGCTCGAATTCTAAGCCTACCAAATAATAAGCTGACTGCCGCCGAAAAATAAGCTGACCGCCGTTACCGGGGCATGGAGCAGTACTCCTGATCGCGAAAACGCTGATAGTGAAAATCGCAAAAAAAATGCCAATCGCAAAAATCGTGCGGCCGCCATCGCCCGACGAGGACAGCCCGCCGTCGGTGGCCCTTCCTAGCACGGCTCTGTCGCCCCTGTCAAGGCTGATCCCCACCCCCACCCCCCCCCCCCCCCCCCCCTAAATCGATTTTTCGACTTTATCCCAAAAATTCGATTTTCCGAAAAGAGATTTTCCAATTTTTTCAGGTGGATAAAATGAAACTAGCTAATATTGTAGTGAGTATAATATATTTAACCCTGATTTAAATTAAAATTAAATTAATATTTAACTCAAATAATAATCAGGATTCTATATTTTCTACTATTTTATCTTATTACAAAATAATTAATATGTCTAATTATCTGCAATAATTCCAATTTTATTTTATTTATCTGCTCTCAAATCTTCTAACCCAGTAATTAGTAAATTACTAAAATACCCCTATACTCTGAAAAACATCAAAATTCAAATATAATAAATAAACCCACTGACAATTAAATAAAATACTCTATTTAAAAGTTGAGGTGTTACACAAAATAAGTCTAAAGAAAGATGAAAGCATATTTTAAAGTGAAGACACACTCTGAGAAAAAGGAAAAATATAAAGGCATGTTTAAAGCAAAGTCAAAGCTTCAAGATTATCGAAGTCAACACTTCTGCAAGGAATTATTCAGAATGGTTCTGACAAAAGACTCTGATAGATCAAGCCTCTGAAATCTACACAAGCTTCACCAAAATTATATTAGTAGCCTCTGACTAGAAGTTAGTGAACAAAGGAAATAAATGTTTCTCTAATAGTCAAATCGTATGAACAAATCTAATAAATGCTTCTGCATTTATTGTTCAAATTTACTCTAGACTCTGGTACTTTCAAGCCTCACTCTGAATAAACTGTATAGTCTACATCATCTAGGCTTTAAACCCTGATCAAAGCTTCACTCCATCTCTTATATGAAGCCTCTAATTATGACGAGAAATATATTCAAGTAAAGTACAATTAAAAAGGGATTTGCATAAAAGGATGGACATACCATATCTTCAAGGATTGTACTATCAACGGCTAGAAAAAGATATTCTACCTACTCAAGATACACTATGTACCCACCTACTATACAAAAAAAGTGTACCTCTAAGAAAGGTCAAATCATATCCTTTAACAGATCTATTTATCTCTTATATATTTAGAGTAAGTAGAAAATGAAGGAGAGTGTGAGACTTCGCCTATGCGGAAGCTACAACACCACAACCACAACAAAGAGAGAAACACTTAGAGCTTTCATTTCGCATCATTTTAAGTGTATTATTTTGACCTTCGTTTGATGTGTTATTTGCTTATTTGAGAAGTATTCTTTGTAAACACAACATTATATTCTTAACCTTGGTTAAGTCCTTTAGTGACTAGTGTTAGTCAAAATACTCAAGAAGTCTTAGTCAGTTTGTCTTCGAGTTGGTTTCCTTGAGTGACTAGTGTTAGTCAGAATTATCAAGAAGACATTGACAATTAGTCTTTGTGATTGTAATCAGTTTGATTATTGGATTAACTCCTTTTTGAAGGCGAAATAACTCAGGTGGATGGACTAGAAGTAGCTTTTTTAATAACGAACCAGGATAAAAATATTTGTGTTCGCATCTTTATCATTATCTTTCCAGTTTGCATTACTACGAAAAACATCTATCATAACGGTTGGAAAACGGATACAATCATATTCGACCAACCATTGTAAGGTAAGGTGTGATTGTATGTATGACGCTTTCCACCACGAACGTGCAACCTGGTTGTATCTATGTAGCATGCTACTTACTACAACGGTTACTTTAAACAATTGTTGTGATAACCTTTAATGCAACATATTTAACAACAGTTGTGCTAAAGAACCGTTGTGATATATAGACCTGAGTTTATTATAAACTATGTGGAATGCTTATTTCGCCAATGCCCATTAAACATATAACCTTTTAATCTGCACTAGAATATAATAATATGACAAATTAAGTTATATTAGAGGAACAAGTTCACGTTAAATGCTTGAGAAGAGATCTTCAACTCCTTATCCATATTTTTCTCTTTAATAGTCAGAACTTGATTTAGTGATTGTAGTTCTTCCACCACCCCGACCTTCACCTCTAGTTCTTTTTGTAAAATATTATCTATTTTAAAAAAAATATTAGAGGTGGAGAGAGTTGCGGTTGAAGACCTACAATCATTAAACCAAGTCCTAATAGTTAAAGAACAACATGCAGTTAACGGTGTAAAGAATTCTTGTCAAGAATCGAACGTGTACTTGTTTTCTAATACAACTTTATCTATCATATCATAATTTTTTAATGCAGTTTGAAAAGTTATATATTCGGTAAGGGATTGGAAAAACACTCAAACCACATAATATATAATAAACTCTTCTTTTAAACAAACATTAGCAACAACATTCATCAATAATAAACCATAAATAACAAATATGACATATCAAGTCATAGAATGCTTCATAAACGTACCATAGACGTTCCATAATGGTGTGTCTGAAGGTTGAGAAAAACAAGAAAGGGGGTTTGAATTGTTTTGGAAATAAAAACTTTTTCAGAAATCAAAACACACAGAATTTTATACTGGTTCGCTTGAAATTCAAAGCTACTCCAGTCCACCCGGCCAAGGTGATTTCGCCTTCAAAAAGGACGTAATCCACTAATCTTGAAAGATTACACAACCAAACGTCTAAGAGAAAAATCTCTTACCCCTCTCAAGTATTTAGACTGCACATAGTCACTTGAGGAAGTAGTTTAAGCAAGAGTAAATTGTAATGTAAAGTGCTTCTAACAAAAAGCGAATATTACAGAAATATAAGAACAAAGGCTTTTTCACGTAAGAGCAGCAGCTCGTGAAAATGAGAGAGGATGAATGAGATTTCTGTGTGTCTCAGGTGTATTCTCTTGTGAGGTATTTCGTCCTTTATATAGTCATTGAGAAGGACCGTTGGAGTGATGACAGAATCTTGGTCATTGAAGAATAATTAATGTCATTACCCTCTTTGTTCCTTTCTAAAACCATTTTGTCTGCCTCATTATTCCTTTCTTTAAATACTTTTTTTCCATATTAAGATTCTTTTCGGTTACGCGTTCTGGACTGATGAGTCTACGTCAGAGTCTTGATATGTCAGAGTTCATCTTCAGAGGATGATTATGTATGACTTCATTAGAGCTTCTCAGTGCTCTAGACTTCTTAAGTATCAGAGTCTGGATTCAATAGTCTTTTAACGGAGCTTCTGACTTCTAAATGTTACGCTGGTATCTGCGTTGGTCAGAGTCAGAACCTTCTGGACGTATCCTTTCTGAGTGGCATCTGATCATTGAATATCTGACATGATTTTATATCTGATGTACTGTCAGAATCCTGCAAAGTGTTCAGAGTTCCGCACACTAAGAAAAAATCACGTTAGAGTACCATTTTTGTTTCATCCTTTGTTATCATCAAAATCTTAGAGATATATTGTAGAACCAACTTTGTTCTTAAAATATCCCCCTTTTTGATGATGACAAAACAATTTAGATTAAAGATGAAACATTTAAAGAAACTCTTACATCAGATTTTACAGTGGGCTCCCCCTGAGTTAGATCTTTGGATAGCTCAGAAGTTCTTACCGAACCTTCCATGGTTTCGTGCTTTTAGCTACTTTCCTGCATATCTTAAGTCATTGATTTTGTAATAGTTTATTAAACATGTTTGCAGTACTTGAGAGGAATTAGTTATGTTTTCATCAGAGCTGTTTTAGTTCTCCCCCTTTTTGTCAGAATCAAAAAGACATAGCAGCAAAAAATGATATTGATATAGAAGCATTTACAAATACGCACATATGTCAGAAAGCAGAAAGCAAGAAACAGACATAAAAACATAGAAAGCAACAAGCAAAATAGCCTAAGTGCCTAAGGGTTTGGAGGTGGAGGCATCCTCTAGAGGAGCTGGGACAACATGTTCTGAATGTTAACGTTGATAGAGTCCTGTTGATCCAGTCTGGCTCGAACTATCTGTTGTTCTTTCTGCAGTTCTTCGAGAGTCTTCAGGACCAGAGGGACGAACCCAGAGTTGGAGTGCTCCCCCTGATTCAGTTCACCAGCGTTGGCTTTGGCAGCAGCTTCTTCAGCAATGCGAGTTGCTTCTTCAGCGTCGAATTTAGCTTTTGCCTCAGCCTCAACAGCAGCATCAGCAATAGCCTTTGCTTCAACTTCTCTGATTCTTTGAAGTTCTTCTAGACGAGCTTTCTCTTCAGCTTCCTTCCTTGCCCGTTCCTCAGCTTCTCTGGCTAGGCGCTCTTGGAGTTTGATCTCAGCGTTTTTGATGAAGTCGTTACGGACTTGTTCCGAGAGGCCTTTCAGCTTGAAGGCTTCAGAGGTCATCCAACTTATCACTTTGTTCCAGTGAGTCCTTACAGCAGAGGGATCATCACTGATACCAGAGTTGATGGTCAAAGACTTGACCTTTTCAACTGAAGACTCTGCAAAAACCTTGATTGCTTCTTCAAGGGTAAGAAGGGTAGTTTCTGGTTCATCGGCAGAGGCTTGAGAGGGTGAGGAAGGTGAGATAGGGGCACTTAGATTAAGTGTGGGAGTTGTTGGGTCAGCGGAAGTGATGGGTGGTAGTATGTCAGAGTGGGTTGGTTCAGATGGTTGTGGTTCATAGTGGGTTGGTTCTGATGTTTGTGGTTCATAGTGGGTTGGTTCTGATGGTTGTGGTTCAGAGTGGGTTGGTTCAGATGGTTGTGGTTCAGATGTGGTTGGATTTGGATGTTCCAGAGGTGGGGAAGTGACTTCAGGTTCAGGGTCAGGATGTGATGGCTTTTGAGAGGCCAGAGCACGAGCTTGGAGTTGAGCCGGAGTGGGGGATTGAGGGTCAGATGGTTCAGTATCAGATGAGAGTTCGTAGTAAGGTGGGGATCGAGGAGATGGTGATGATGATGGTGAGGTGGTTTCATTCAGCATTTCTGCTTCTGAAACAGGTAAGGTTGTGGTGGCGAGGTTGAATTTCAGAGATGGTGGGTTAGAAGATCTGGTGGTTGAGGGAGGAGTTTCAGCAGAGGTGTATATGGGTGTTGTTTGGGGGAAGAAAAGAAGTAATAGGTTTAATTTTGACAGAGGGGGGGAGAGATACAGACTTACCTAGAGAGCCAACCAGAGGAATTAGGGGTCTTGATCCAGATGATTCTCCCATCTTAGCTTGCTTCTCCTTCTTGGAACTCTCAGAGGGCTCTCGCATCCTCTTCATGAAGTTTGGTGGATGCTCAGGTAGCCAGTCCACTGATAATTCAGTGATATCCACCCCTTGTTTGTTTAGATCCTCTAGATAGTAGGCTATTACCTCTGGAGGGTCGATCTTGGAGAACAAGTAGAGTCTGTTGGGAATCTCCCTCTGATCTTTGAGTGCTTCCCAATAGGTATCAAGTGTTGGTTTAGCTCTGACTTGATCAATGATTCCCATGCTCTTCAGATTCTGAGCATTCAGAGGTCTTCCAGTGTCAATCATGACATCTTACATGAGTCTGAGCTGAATCAGATGGTCCACGAGGCCACTCTCGATCAATACATCAGATATCAGTCTCCCCAGAGGGATGTAGTTCCTTGTCTTCATGTTGTTTCTGGTGTCTTTAACTGAATCTCTGAGGTACTTGAAGAGGAGTGCAGGTAGACAGAGTTTCAGACCCTTGTGAATGCAGTACATGATGCACTTCTGATCTGTGTTGATGTAGTCAGAAGAGTTTGAAGCTGGACGATGATGGATGGTGCCTAAGATGATCTTCAGCCAGACCCGAAGGTTCTGATATAGTTCCTTGTTCTTGGAATGCTTGCCTTCAGCACTCTGTTGGAAGATGGTAGGGTTTATTTCCTGGGACAAGTACTTTGCCCTAGGGTTTATGTTGTAGATGCGTAGTGTTGATATATTGGGCTGAAAATGTTATTAAATCCAGAAACCCAATTCAAAACTCGCTTTTCTTGTGTTTCGTGCACCTTCAATTGGTATCAGAGTCTGGTTCTGGTATTGACTTGTAGTGTCAAACACTTTACCGTGTCAGAAAAAGATCCATCTTTCTTGAAAATCAAATGGCTCGTACTTACAATGATAATGACTATCAGTTTGTCAATCCTCTAATTTTTTATCGAGATTTTTTGTGTATTGAAAGGTCAAGATGCATATTTTGTGGGATATGGTTTCAAATGGCTACATAGTTCCTTTTGATGCTAATAATGAAAGTCTCGAAAGAAGTCAGATGAATGAGCAACAAAGAAAGTACTCATGAACAGAATATGCAAATGGAGAAAGCTAAGGCTTAAGAATCATTCAAGGATGAAGTTGTCATAATCAGAAGAGGATGGGGCTCTAAAGAAATACATATTTATGGTTTCAAAAATCAAAACCCCTCAAGCCAAAAAGAAAGAATCTGAAGATGAATCTGAAAGTGACTCTAAAGATAAAGGTGCGTCTAAAATGGAAGAAGCTTATATGGAACTTAAGGTCAGCACCTTCAAAAGATCGGGATCAGACTCTGACTCAGATTCATACTGAAGAGGTACTATCTAAACTCACTATTTATGAATTAAATATATGTTTAGCCGAGATTCTTGAAAATAGTCAGAAGCTTCAACGAAGATGCAAGAATCTGGAACATATTCAAGTAGTCTTTTCTGAAGATCATAGTAAAATTCTTAATGAAAACTCCTTCTGAAAATTAAAGTCAGTATACTAGAATTTGAGAACTCTGTTCTTAAAGGAAAGAGTGAAAAATTCATAAAAGAAATCCTTTTAGAAGATCCTATGAACTCTAAATGTGCTTCTAAGAAATATGAAGTTTAGTTTCAAGAATTTATTACTAAAAACATAGATATAAGCAAGATTGCTTTAATGATCTATGGAATCAATGGTGAATGGAAGAAAGGCATTGGTTATCATAAACCAAGGAATTTCATGTGAAAGCCTAAACCTAAAAAGAATGTGAAGAAGCCAAGAGCATTTCATTTCCATCCTACCTTTGGTTTCATTGGTTATCATAAACCAAGGAATTTCATGTGAAAGCCTAAACCTAAAAATAATGTGAATAAGCCGAGAGCATTTCATTTCCATCCTACCTTTGGTTACTCTCTCTATTCATTTTTTGCTTGTAAACCCTAGGTTGATAAAACTTCAGGGGAAACTAATCTCATAGGATCCAAAAAGATATGGGTACCAAAGATGAAATTATTTATGTTGCAGACACTCTAAATAGCCAAAATAAGGTGTCAATCATGGTGTCTGGATATTGGATGCTCTCTACGCTTAAAGAGAAGAAGGCATATGTTCCAATATTTGGAACTTAAGCCCAATGGCTCTGTAGGCTCTAAACGATGAAATTCTGGTATCAGATATGAGGTGTCTAAGGTAATGTCACGACACTAATATATGAGTAATGCAAACAAGATAAAGATAAAGAATAGTAATGCAATAGACACAAGAAATTGTTAACCCAGTTCGGTCCAACTCACCTACATCTGGGGGCTACCAAGCCAGGAAGGAAATCCACTAAAATAGAATCAGTTCAAAGACTCTCCGTACACTTCAACAAGTTACAGTCTTTCTCACCTAATCTCTACCCGTGCAATTTCTACCTAAGCACTCTTAGATATGAGAACCCACTCACTTCCCTTCAATCACACCTGTGATTTTAAACAACAATCCCTTATGAAAAGAAAACACTTTTCAATAACACACACTTGATTTTACTTCACAGTTTCAATCAAGTAGACACACACTTGATCCTGCTTAACAGCTTTGATCAAGTAGACATACACTTGATCTTGCTTAACAGCTTTGATCAAGTAGACACACACTCTTGCTTACAAGCTTTAAGTGACAAATTACAACCACAAATCAGACCAATTCAATCATCTAAGGATGACTTGAATGGCTTACAAGTCTCATATGACTAAACAAGACACAAACCCTAGCTCTCTCTCAGTATTTCGCTCAGTATTGGTTGTTTGTCAAATCAGGTTTTCCAAGTCCCTTTTTATAGAAGCTTTCAGCTGGGCTTGGACATCTTGAAAACCCTAAACTATTTTCCAATTAAATATTCTCATGACAGCTGGTTAGATCTCCTTGGAAAATAAGTAAATCAGGTTGTAATCAATGATTGAATGCACCTGCAAATCAGATCTTCAATCATACACAAATTGCCATTAAATGCGCAATCACAAAACACATAACATTCTCCCTGAATGTTCTGTGTACAGGATGTCATGACATCGGGTCTGACATCCTGGAACAATCCTGCATAATTCCATAATTCCATAATTCCATTTATAATTTCCAGCAGGTACAGACATATCAGATGCCATGACATTGTGTATGACATCCTGAAACAATCCTGCATAATTATGTTTTTAAACTCCAGCAGGTACATAATATCAGATGCCATGACATGGTGTATGACATTCAGAAACAATCCTGCATAATTATGTTTTCCATTAAACTCCAGCAGGTACACAGATATCTTATGTTAAGACATCGCATACAACATCTTGCGAACACTCTTTGTTTTACCAAAATTGCTGCCAACACTTAGAAAACATATATCTGTCCTTTTTATTCACAAGAAAACTATCAACAGTTAAACAACAGTTTAAACAGCAGCAGAAGCAAACACAATTACTAGCTATAGCTACTAGTAATACACACAAGCACAAGGGTACTTCTCCTCCCCCTAAATCTGTGCAACACAAACAGAATTACTAGTTATAGATGCAACTAGTAAGACACACAAATGCACAAGGGTACTTCTTCTCCCCCTAAATTTGTGCACCACATATATCTCCTTTAATAATAACAGCACATGTAACCACAACACCTGTAACAATCAGAATATCCTTCTGACATCTCCTTCAACATCTGTAACATTCAGAATCACATTATGACATCTTCTTTAGCATCACAGAACAGAACATCATTATGTCCCACATCAAACATCTCCTCCAACATCAGTTGCACAGAACATGAGATATCCCCTCCAACATCACAGAACAGAACATCATTTTGTCCCACATCAAACATCTCCTTCAACAACAGTTGTTCATCTGTTCAGCTACACCAGCACATACATCTCCACACAGCTCCACAAATTTCACTGCTCCACATAATCACTTCTCCCCCTTTTTAGTCAAAATTGACCAAGGGTGACCAATTAGACAAAATAAATGTCAATTAGCCTAGCAGAGAGTGTCACAGCAGATGTTATAACATTTAAAATGTTAAAACATAATTGTTAGGAGATACAAACCATAATTATACACAGCTGTAATAGCTGAGATAATTAGAAATCCATGGAACTCATTAAGAGCCCAAATATTACATAAAGGCATCAGTAAGGACTGCCACAAATTACAAACATTTCAACAAAACAATAAAACATTCAAGCTTCCAAAACAGCCAAGTTATCATCCAGGGGGACTATCTTCACCATAATTCAATCTGAAGAGGTAGCATCTTCTTCACTTTCAGATTCAGAACTGCCACTAGATTGATCTTGAGAATTAGACCTCTCACTTGAAGTATGGGCATTTGACTCCTTGGCTTCACCATCTTCCAGATGGAAGGAAATGTTGTCCAAATGCAAAGCTGCAACCTTAGCTGGAGACTTTCTAACAGTTTGCCTTTTAGCAGGTGAGATGTCTGGGACATCGTCTTCGACATCATCTTCAGAATCAAAGCTTTCTATGACCTTCCTCTTCTGAACCTCTACTTTACTCCATGATTTAGAAGGACCTACAGCAGCAGCCTTCCTACTAGTTCTAGCTGTCAACATCTCAGCCACAGTCTTGCCTTTCCTGGTTTTCATTTTCTTTGCAACACTTGGTTTCAAGTGATGAACCAAGGTGCCATCTTCCTCTTCTGAACTCTCTTCCTCTAAATCAATTACTCTCTCAGCAGTGTCATGCTTCTTGCTTGGCCATTCTTTGACTTGACCAGCAGTGATAGTCCTACAAACTTCATTGTCTGTGGACTCTAACTCAACAGCTCCTTCTATTCCTCTCCCTAGGACCTTATTCATTATAGTTGGGGAGAACCTTACACACCTTCTTCTCACAAAGACCTTGCAGAATTCTTTGATATTCTTGTCAGAAATATCCTCTGGGATATTCACCACAAACTCCTTCACTAAACCTTTAAAACATTGGGGCAATGCACTAACTGTTTTCATTAAACCAGCAAACTTGATTAATTCCATAACCTCCTTCACTTCTACAGCTTCCTTCCCTAGCTCCCTTTCTACAGCAACTCTCCTCTGTATAACAAATTTCCATTTTAATTGCTGTAAATTCTCATGAATACAAATCCCCAATTTCCCTCTTAAACATTCAAACTGATTAGCATCCAAAGCTTTTCTAAATATGTCAGCTAATTGCATTTCATGCTTCAATGCTATGATTTTCTCTTCCACAAGTTCTCTAATAAAGTGATGACAAATATCAATGTGCTTTGTCCTACTGTGCTGAGCAGGATTTTTGGAAATAGTTGTAGCACTCAGGTTGTCACAGTACACTGTCATGACATCTAGTGTGACATTGTGTTCAGTCACCATTAGTTTCAACCAACCCTGTTGAGAACAGCTACTTCCAGCTGCTATATATTCAGCTTGATATATAGCACAAACACCATTTTCATCTTTGAATACTTTCAAATGTGTAGGAGCAGGAGTCCTTGCACTCTCCATGCCAATCTTCTTAACATTGTCCTTGGCACATTTGCTTTGAGATAGAAAAATAGACTCTTCTATCTGCTTGACTTGTAGCCTAAGTCCAACAAAGCTCTTCCCAACTTCAGACTGCATCTCATCTGACCTCCTACCAAACCCAATATTATCCACATCTGTTTGAGCCACCATGAGTTTTTCTCCTTGAGTTTTCAGACAACAAACTTTGAAGATTTCAACCACATCAGATTTGTTTTTGGTCCAGATGTATCTGGAGAAATCATCCACCACTGCAAACTTCTTTCTACCAAGGCTTTCCACCTGCATGGGTCCCAGCAACTTCATATGGAGGAGTTTCAAGCCTTTGGAAGTGATGTCATGTCTGAGTTTCTGGTGTGGCATCCTTGTCTGACATTCCCCACAGACTTTTCTTTCATCAATCTTCAATTTGGGAGTTTCTCTAGCAGATATAATCATCTTCATCCCTTTCTCCTTGACTGAGGTACATTTTGAGGAGTAACTAATTTGAGAGTTCCACATGTAACAGTTATCTTTGGTTCTGACTCCTTCCATGATTACTTCACTTTCTTTGTTGGTAATCAGACATTCAGTTTTAGTGAAGTTAACATTTAGACCTTGGTCACATAGTTGACTGATGCTTATTAGATTTACAGTCAAGCCTTTGACAAGTAGGACCTTGTCAAGTTTAGGAACTCCAGAGCATTCAAGCTTTTCTATCCCCTTGATTTCACTATTTGCTCCATCACCAAAGGTTACATAGCTTATGGCATGAGGATGAAGGCCAGTTAGCAGGTCTTTGTTTCCAGTCATGTGCCTGGAACAACCACTATCAAAATACCAATCTTCTTTGGTTGAGACTCTGAGGGGAATGTGAGATATTAGACTTGTAACATTAGTATTAGGAACCCATTGCTTCTTGTTGACAGGCCTGTGATGTTTGGGTCTTGGTTGATAGTGAGTCTGATGATGAACAAGGCTAGGATAACCATACATCTTATAGCAGAAAGGCTTCAAGTGGCCAAATTTTCCACAATAATGGCATCTCCATCTTTGGTGTTTCCCTTTCTGCTATCTTCCCTTCTGATGTTGTGACATATGATGTGACATCTCAGGTTTGCTTTTAATATGGCTGCATTCAGGCTTAGATTCATTATACCCAATGCCAGATTTGTCTCCTGTTATTTGTCCAGTTTGGAGAATGTTGTCTAAGGAGTCAGATCCATTGTTTAACATTCTTACATACTTGGTCATCTCTTCTAGTTTAGAATTCAAGAACATAGCTTCAGTTTTTAGCTTGGAGATGGTTTCCACATGTTCTGCCTTCTCATTCTCCAACTGTGTTATCACTTTCTTCTGGATGTCAACTTGTTGACTCTCATCTAGTTTGACATTCAGTAACGCAACTTCAGTTTTTAATTTAGAGATGGTTTCCAAGTGTTCTACATTTTCATTCTCCAGTTGTGCTATCACTTTCTTTTGGCTTTCAACTTGCCTACAAACTTCTGTACTTCTGTGACACAACTCTCTGTAGGTAGTGGCCAACTCTTCAAAGGTTACTTCATCATCACTTGAGTCTTCATCAGAACCCCATCTTCCAGTCAAGGAAGTCACAAGATTTACAGATTCTTCTGTTTCACTTTCATCTGACCAAGTGGCAGCAAGACTCCTCTTCTGTTTCTTGAGGTAGGTCCCACATTCAGTTCTAATGTGTCCATACCCATCACATTCATGGCACTGAACTCCTTTTTCTTCTTTGGGCTTTTCATCTGACCTTGTTCTTCTTTCAATATTGTTGGATTTACTGATGTCAGATGCGATGTTCTTGACATTAGCCTTAGATCTTACATCCATCTTTTTCACAAGCTTGTTGAACTGGCTTCCCAGCATTGCTACATCATCTGCCAGATCTTCATCAATATCTGGACCACCCTCCTCCTCTTCCTCCTTAGTGTTTGACTTGAATGCTATGCTTTTGGCTTTCTTTTCAGATCCATCACACATTCCCATCTCAAATGTTTGAAGGGATCCAATTAGCTCATCAACTCTCATATTGGAAATGTCTTGAGACTCTTCTATGGTTGTCACTTTCATGGCAAATCTCTTAGGGAGTGACCTGAGTATTTTCCTCTCTAATTTTTCATCTGACATCTTTTCACCCAGGGCTCCTGAGGCATTAGCAATTTCAAGGATATTCATATGAAATTCATGAATATTTTTATCTTCTTTCATCCTTAAATTTTCAAACTTGGTAGTGAGCAGTTGCAGTCTAGACATCTTCACTCTAGAGGTGCCTTCATGAGTGGTTTTGAGAATGTCCCAAGCATCTTTAGCCACTTCACAGTTGTTTACCAATTTGAATATATACTTATCTACACCATTGAATATAACATTCAATGCTTTAGAGTTCCCAAGGGCTAAGTCATCCTCCTCCTTGGTCCATTGCTCTTCAGCCTTCTTATCAATAGTAGCTTCTCCATTCTTGGTAATAATTGGATGTTCCCAGCCTTTTAACACAGCCTTCCAAGCCTTATTATCCAGAGATTTTAGGAAGGCTACCATTTGAGGTTTCCAGTAGTCATAGTTGGATCCATCCAAAATAGGTGGTTTGTGAACAGATCCTCCATCTCTCTCCATAGTACCAGAAAGTATCGTCCCTAGATCTCACCTAGAACCAGAGCAGGATACCTGCTCTGATACCAATTGAAATTCTGGTATCAGATATGAGGTGTCGAAGGTAATGTCACGACACTAATATCTGAGTAATGCAAACAGGATAAAGATAAAGAATAGTAATGCAATAAACACAAGCAATTGTTAACCCAGTTCGATCCAACTCACCTACATCTGGGGGCTACCAAGCCAGGAAGGAAATCCACTAAAATAGAATAAGTTCAAAGACTCTCCGTACACTTCAACAAGTTACAGTCTTTCTCACCTAATCTCTACCCGTGCAATTTCTACCTGAGCACTCTTAGATATGAGAACCCATTCACTTCCCTTCAATCACACCTGTGATTTTAAACAACAATCCCTTATGAAAAGAAAACACTTTTCAATAACACACACTTGATTTTACTTCACAGTTTCAATCAAGTAGACACACACTTGATCTTGCTTAACAGCTTTGATCAAGTAGACACACACTTGATCTTGCTTAACAGCTTTGATCAAGTAGACACACACTCTTGCTTACAAGCTTTGAGTGACAAATTACAACCACAAATCAGACCAATTCAATCATCTAAGGATGACTTGAATGGCTTACAAGTCTCATGACTAAACAAGACACAAACCCTAGCTCTCTCTCAGTATTTCGCTCAGTATTAGTTATGTGTCAAATCAGGTTTTCCAAGTCCCTTTTTATAGAAGCTTTCAGCTGGGCTTGGACATCTTGAAAACCCTAAACTATTTTCCAATTAAATCTTCTCATGACAGCTGGTTAGATCTCCTTGGAAAATAAGTAAATCAGGTTGTAATCAATGATTGAATGCGCCTGCAAATCAGATCTGCAATCATACACAGATTGCCATTAAATGCGCAATCACAAAACACATAACATTCTCCCTGAATGTTCTGTGTACAGGATGTCATGACATCAGGTATGACATCCTGGAACAATCCTGCATAATTCCATTTATAATTTCCAGCAGGTACAGACATATCAGATGCCATGACATTGTGTATGACATCCTGAAACAATCCTGCATAATTATGTTTTTAAACTCCAGCAGGTACATAATATCAGATGCCATGACATGGTGTATGATATTCTGAAACAATCCTGCATAATTATGTTTTCCATTAAACTCCAGTAGGTACACAAATATCTTATGTTAAGACATCACATACAACATCTTGTGAACACTCTTTGTTTTACCAAAATTGTTGCCAACACTTAGAACCAACAAATGAGACCATAGTGAGTAAAACCATTTATATAAGGACTATTGGTAATAATTTCCACCCTTCTACTGTTTATGTATGTATTTTATGCCCAACACTAACAAGTTTGATTCTAAAGCATAAAAGTGTATCATGTTAGCATACTCAGAACACTCAAAAGGCTATAGAGTATATAACCTTGAAACAATAATTGTTGAGGAATTAATTCATGTTAAAGTTTGATGATAAGGTTGACTTTGACAAGTCAAAGTTATTTGAAAAGTTTTGCAGATCTGGAGATTAGCTACTCAGATTCTGAAGGCAAGGAATCTGAAGTTAAAGACGCTGAAGACTTTCAACACAAAGATGCTCAACCTGAATCAGAAGGTGTTGCTTCTCAAGCCCCTATGAGGAGACATAGGCAGATTCAAAATGTTATCTAAACCAGAATCCCTCTAGGAATGCATGTCATCTGTACTCTGGATTTGAAGTAATCAAAGCACTCAGATTCTCATATCCTTTGGACTAGAAGGTTATTAAGATAATAAGAGTAACATTCCTTTTCCTATGATAATTCTCCTTCTTTGTGATTATCTAAGAATCATATTATGCATTCGATGTGCTAACCATATTAAGATAAATATGATTTCATCAAAAACTTTATTCAGAAGGGTATTTTAAAATTTACTGATACAAACCTTCAATGGGATGACATCTTCTCAAACAAAACCTTGTTGAAAGTAAGTTTCTTTCCATTTAGTATAACATAAAAGAATTTTTTTGTCTTGAATGAATGATGAAATATTAGAATATGTAGCATCTGAATGGTAAAATCTGATTCTAAGTTGTTTTCCTCTTAACCAACCAACTTTATGGGAGAAGACTATCTTGATCATAAGGTTTTAAATTCGGACCCCTCTAGGATTAATTTTTTCTTTTGATCTCTGAAATATTATTGGTGTATTTCAAGTACCTTTGTTATGGATAAGATGTGTAACAAGTGGTCCCACTTTCTTTCTAATCCGTAAAAAATGCATCAAATACCTCTGGGTAATTACTATTTTATTAAATAAAATAAATTCATGCTTTGGAACCCCCTATATCATTAATTAATTAGAATATTGTCGCAACGCGAAAAACAACCGGCGGGAAAAAAGACACAAACAGAGCCGCCACCGTGCGTTATTTATCCCAAAGAAGGGAAAGGAAACGCTCGAAGTAAACCTGGAAAGGAAATGGTCTTACGACCGGAGATTGCAAGGATCGGGAGTCGGTTACGCAAGGGGAAGGTATTAGCACCCCTCACGTCCGTCGTACTCGACGGGATCCACGCTCAAAAGAAATAGAATAAGGTTGCTGAAATAACTGCTCAAAGAATGCACACACACTGGAATAAACAGGTGAAAGAAAGCGGAGGAAGGTGACTCGGCAAGATGTCGCATCCTGGGCCTACGTAGTTTGTCAGAAACAAACATCAGAGTCGACGTAGTTCGGGAAATGAGAAACGGGCTCGGTAGGATATCGCATCCTATGCCTACGTATGTCATCTGGAATGAGAATCAGAGCTACCGTAGTTTGGCTAACGCACGCCGAAACAAAACACACGCACAGACGCTGAGACGTCAAAGCAAACACACAAATGGAAACAGACTGCCAATGGTTGGTCTTACGTCCGACTCCAAACAACAAACACAAACAAGGAAACCGAATGCCAATCGTTGGACTTACATCAGACTCCAAGCACACAGACACAAACAGGAAACCACTACCAATCGCTGGACTTACGTCAGACTCCACACAAACAAACACCCAAACGGGAAACCGAATGCCAATCGCTGGACTTACATCGGACTCCACACACACACAAGAGGGTCATCAAACAGACAAGCTAATAGGGAATCTGGAACTCGAGCCTAATAACTGTCAAGCAAACACACACAAAAAGAAAAAGGGTGCCCGGAGAGATCTCGCACGATCTCCTGCCTACGTACCTCATCTGGTATGAGGATCAAGGCAACGTAGTTCCCCTTAACAGGGGAGAAACTTTCTCCTAACCAGAGACCGGGAAATATCAAACTAATAGGGAGACTGACTCGAGCCTAAAAGTTGTCATGCAATCCACAATAGTCCTAGGTTGAGGTTTCTGAACATAACTTAACTCGCACAGGAAGCAAGTTGAAACAGCAAATAAACAGCAAATAAGCAATCACAAGAGAGCAAGCACACACACTATATGCAAACAAGTGGCTCATACAAGGCTAGGCTTTAGCAAAGGGGTCAAATCAACCTCGACAAACAAGTCGGTTCTGTTATGGGTGTTTTGAGCTCTTAACCCTAACATTGAGAGTTAGGGTGAAGCAGATGAAAAGGTAATGAGGGTTATGCCTCATAGCTCTTATCCCTGGCCTGGGAGAGCTTCAATCAATGAAAATGTGGAAGTCCAGAATGTGGGACTCTATTCCACAATGACTGACTCTATATACAAGATTTTGGGTGTTTATTCAAAAGCATCAGCACGTAGTGCGAGCAAGATGAATGACTCAACTGAATAGCAGGGGATGGATTGCACATCCCTTTTATCTGCCAATGCCTCTTCACTTAGAAGGTCTTTATATGTACAAGGCACAAAGATAAACAAGCACAAACATTGCCTCTTAAGGAGGGCTTCAGACAGGTGCCTGCCAAAATAACATGACAGATCTTCCAGACTACATGGAGAAAAGGAAGTTACCTAAGTGGTATGCCAACCACAAGCAAAGCAAAGCAACTCAAGCACTGAGTTAAAGCTACTAAAGTACCTATGTAAACAACCAAACAATCAGTATAGTGTTCAGACAAACTACCAATCAGACAAACAACAGTGGTTCCCAATATACACAACAAGCAAGCTTTATGTGCAAGCATTCAAATTGTTTCATCATCTCAAATGGCCTACAAACAGCAAGGGTTAGTGGACAAAAGCATTTTGCATCTCAATTTATGATATCAACATCAACCATCAAGGTTAGAAGCTTGAACCTGAAATTCAAAGCTCAAATGTGAGTACAAACCCCTAGGGCAAAGCCTAGGGTCAAAGGTGAATCAAAAAGTCAAAACAGAACTTGATATTCAACATGAAGCAACTACATTCAATCAAGAACATGTCCTAAAAAGGACCAAATAAAAATCATCAAGCAAAGTCATCATTCAACCAAGAGAAGGCAAGGCAAGCAAAAGGTGCATACAATTGGTCAACCAGAACCAAAATTCCATATTAAATCAGAAATGACTCAAACAATTCTGGAAATTTTTATTATCATTCAACACATCAAACACAATCATCATACCAAAAATCACAATCATCAGAGTTTAAATGACATGGATATAAAAATGCACAAGTATGAGACCAAGAATGTGACACCAAATGTTGCACAACAATGTCTATGTGTCTAAAACAAAGATAAAAAATGGTAAAAATGCACAATCAAGCCTCAAACATCCAGAAACATGTTAGGAACTATCATGCAAAATTTCATGGCAATTGGATCATTATTGAGCATTTCACAATAGAAAGAATGAAGCAATGTCACAAAAGCATACTTGTCCAAAGAGTCTAGCACAATTAAAATTCCAGCCATGCACAATTTCAAAAATCCACATAAAAAAATAGAAGACATCTCAAGGATCATGTGGAAAAAAACCTGGAATTAATTGGATCATTTTACTATTTTTTATGGTTTTTCAAAGTTGGTAAAAAAATATTTGAATTAATGTGGCATGGCATATGATATTTGGAGGGAAAAGGTAAAATGAGGAGTAATTTGAAATTGTGCGCTCAGCCAGAATCGAAGCGAGGGAAGCGCCCGGGCCAAAACGGCGTTGTTTTGACGTTGTGCCCTAGTACAAAAACCAGGCGCGCTGGCACTGTTCACGACGGCGGTGACAACGGTGGAAACCACCGTCTTCTTCATGAAGACGGTGGTGAACAGTGAATTCGAATTTTTTTTTCCAGAATTTTGAAACGAATACATCATTCAACTCGTCTTGGCACATAGATTACAAATCTAATAATATTTTGGTCCAAATCATCATGAATTTCAAGAATCGATCAAGAACATCTTTGAACACCAAACTTTAAACACATATATCTCACTCAATAATCATCCGTTTTTTATGAAATTTAAATCAGAATTTTCAGTGTGGAAAGATCTACAATAATATGCACATAAAATCATGAATTAAGAGGTTCGAATTTTTGACCTCTTGAAGCTCCAACAATGGCAGTGGTAGATTCAAGGCTTGGCAAGCATCCAAATCCACTCCTATATCACTGTTATGTAGCTTGAAGTTGAAATTGAGGCTTGGCACAACTTAAATCTTGCTCAAAGAACCATTTCCATCTTCACCTTCATGAACTTGCCATGCTTGATATTCACACGAATCCTTCAAAATAAAGTTTGATCTACACCAAATCCATATCACAGAACAAGAATATGCAAGAAAATAGCAAGGTTATGTGGAAGAAATTTGAATTTTGGTTGAGAGAAAAAAGTGGAGGGAAAATGAGATCTAGATCTAGAATGATGAATAATCACAAATTCTGTTAGGATTATGTATTTATATGATATGTTAATCCTATTGAAAATTAATTAAGCTTTGGTTAATTGGAGATTAATGAGAAATAAGGTGTTATGCAAAAATTGGTTTTTTCACCCCATGCATGCAATCCTACGTGAACAGTAACCAATGGCCATGCATTTCCACTTAAAATCATCTTATGAACACAATAGCAATGGTATTTTGTCCATACAATGCACCAATTTTGAATTTAGCATTTTCCCTCCAAAATAAGCATGAATATGCATATGATCATGTGATGAATTTTCATGCAATGTGATGACTGATTTGGAAAGCTCATGTCATGAGAAGAATTTGGCAAAAAGAGCCACTCAATTTGGAGTTATGAGTCAAAAGATATGGCCTTTTGAAGTCCCATGCACACTTGGCAATGATTTGATCGTATCTCCTCAACCATTCATCATAAATTCATGATCTTGGACTTTTTGGAAATGGGAGAGAGAGATCTTCAACTTTCATGTTGGACAAAAATTCATTTGAAGCTTCTTTGATGATGTAGGATCAAGTTGAATTTGGACCAAAAACTTTCCATTTTTGGAAACTTTCAATTACAGGTCACTTTCCATTTTTGGAAACTTTTGATCTGACCTCAAATTCTTCAAGATATGCATTTGACATGATGAATAAATATTGTTGGAACATGAATGGGATGAAAAAACTCATTTCTCCACCTCCTAGCCCTCAGTTGACTTTCTGTTGACTTTTTGGTTGATAGATGACTTAGAAGTGCTCTGATCAGCTTGAGCCTCAACCATTTGAGGGATTGGCTCCAAAATGACACCCTAGCTCAAATTAGCTCAATAATATAACCATATGATCCACACCATCCAAGCAAATAACCTCATCTCCTTGAAAAACCCTGACTGGTAGAATGGCACTGATTAGGGTTGAACATAGGTCAAAACCCTAATCCAGAGGAATCTGAGCATGAACAATGAACCCCTTGATAAGGACATAACCATGATGATGATGACATATCCTTTTAACCAATAATATAATGCTCAACC
This sequence comes from Lathyrus oleraceus, assembly GCF_024323335.1. Lineage (NCBI taxonomy): Eukaryota > Viridiplantae > Streptophyta > Magnoliopsida > Fabales > Fabaceae > Lathyrus > Lathyrus oleraceus. The sequence continues at coordinate 21,826,658 of NC_066582.1, forward strand.
TTTTTGAGGAATCAAGAAAACCCTAATTGAAGCACAAACCTCAGATGATTGATCATCAATTCAATAAGACCCTCAGGCATGAATCTCTTAACCTCTCTATCTTCTGAGAAAGACTTAGGAGGATGACTTATCTGTTTCACATGATATGCAATATGTACATGCCTAATACCCTAAAATATGGAATGCAATATGCTAAACTAGTCCCAAGAGGGGAGGGCAAATTTTGAGGTGTTACAAATATCAATGATTATCTCTATTCAAAAGTGTCGTGTTATACAATGCTTTTTAGTTTTCATAGTGACGTTTGAGTTCTCTCTCGTTTCTCTCATATTTTTTATTCTTTCAAATCTTTTTCACTTTCACTCCTCCACCTCTATATAAACCATGTCATCGTCATTTCCTTTTAATAATCACTCCTTATATTCTTTCACTCTCATCTCCTTATAACTCCTATCTTTTTAATGGCTTCTTCTTTCAAAACCTTCAAAGGTGATGAAGCTAAGCTTATTTCTATCATGGAACAAGTTTTTAACTTTGAAGAGTTAAAAGTCTTGGGTTCCAATATACATAGTCTTGTTTCCTTTCAATGTTAGGGAAACTACTTTGTTATACTTCTTAGTCCAGTATTTCCCATCCTTGTCATAAACTTATGGGTGAATGCTACGATTTCCTTCATTGGTGAAAATGTTAAGGAAATCTAATATGTTGTCTTGAACACTCCTATTACCATCAATCCTTCACTAATTGTTGATGTAATTATGTGTGAAGAAGATGGTATTGATATTGAAAGGTACATAACCAACCTTTCCTTTTGCAAATAAATTCTCTCCATCACCAAAAAGTTCTAGAAACCCTTCCAAAGCTTCTGATCTGACTCCTATGAAAAATTTGTGGTGCCAACTGATGATCACAAACTTCTTACCTAGGGATCAGAACATGCACTTCATATCTATGGATGACAAACATCTTATGTATTTCCTCGTTTCAAGGGTAAGAGTTAATCTACCTCATACTATGTTTAACTATATGAATGAGAAAATCATGAATTGTTGTGAGGGTGAGTTTTCCTTCATTCCTTTTGGCAGAGTTCTCTCTGGACTGTTCATTAAAAAGGGAATAGTTAAGGAGGTACAGATGGCAGGCCTAACTGAAGCGCCTGAGACATCCTAGGGAAATAAGCATGAAGGTGTTAAGTGTTCAGAGACATGGAAAAAGAGGAAGCATGACCCTTATGAAGGATTCTCTAGATGATAGTTCTTTTGTTTTTTTGTTTATCGTTGTTTCTCTTGGTTGTATGTGTTCCCTCGAGTTGTTTTGTATTTTTTTCGCCTCAATTAATGAATATTTTAGTTTCTCTATCTTTTTTGTTTTATTTTGTTGACTCATCTTTTTTTCTTTTTTATTGATGACAAAGGGGGAGAAGCGTAATGATTTTGATCATTTTTATTTAGTTGCTAAAATCCCAAACACTTTTAACTCCAAAGAGTGTGTTAACATTAATATTCTGAAGAAGTCAAGAATAATGACTTTGAAGAATTTAATTTAACAAGTCTAAAGAAAAAGTCTTCTATCAAAATAGTTTCATAAAATTAAAATTCTAAATCTTGTACTCAGAGAAAGCTTACAAACCTTATTCAAAAGAAATAAAAGATAGAACAAAAATAAATAAATAAAGCAATAATAAGAAAATAATAAATAAAAAAATACAAACTGACTGAAAATTGGGGGTGTGGCCAGAAAAATGCTCTAGGCCCAAAGGAGAGGGAGTACATAGGGGTGTGATGAGAAACCAAGAAGTATGGGGAGACTTCATCTTTCTCAACCCTATATATGATTATTAATCCCGTAGCAACAAAAATGGAAGAAAATAGTTAAAACGAAAACGTAAAAACAACATAGCTTTCTCAATTTTTCATGAAATTAAGCAAACAAATAATGAAAATTTATCTACTCAATTTCATGAACATAATGATATATTCAAAATCAGAAAATAAACAACAACAAAAATTCGAAAATCGACAAAATGCAGCAGCATATATTTGCTTGATTTGACCATTTCATCCACTCTCATGACAAACGAACTTTGAATTCAGGATTAGGGTGATGTTGGGAAGTTATTTGATACATTATTTATGTAAAACAATCATCAATTTATATTTGACCCTTTTTTTCATGGAGGTTCAAGAACACTTTAAACTCTTGATTTTGAAATCAATTGAATTTCCATATAAAATGATTATTATTAAGGTACTAAATAAATAAAAACAAAAGTAAAAATACAACATAATTAAATAAAGAACAGGCATAAGATTCATTTAAACAACAACAAATCATTTTTGTTTATGGAGGTTCAAGAACACTTTTCAACTCTTGATTTAAAATCAATTGAGTTTTCATGCAAAATGGTGATGATTAAGGAACTAAAGAAATAAAACAAAAGTAAAAATGCAATAGAATTAAATAAATAACAAGCATAAGAGTATACCTATTCAATAAAAAGAAAGAAATGACTTGAAAGAAATGAAGAGAATTTTAGCTTAGTTTTTGTGAATAACTGGAGGTGAGATTTGTAAATGAGAATGGTTTTATTTATAGGCTCTAAAAAGGGTAGTTTATGAATTATGTAACGAGTGTGAGTGCCTTCTAGAAACATATTTAATTAAATAGTGACTAATGATGTAATATATGCATGGAATAATAATGTAATATATGAGAGATATTTTGGGCTTCTCTAGAAACATTGATTTTTTTTAGGATGCACGAAAATGATTAATAAAATTCAAATGAATATTTTGATGATAAATCAAATGATCATTTATTTTTCAAAATGCATAATGAAAAAAATGCAATTTTAGTCAATTTCTTCAACATGTAAAATATTGACTTTATGTTGACTTTTTTACTATATATATGCATATATGCATAATTATAGTCATTTTATTTGATGATAAAAATGCATATGGCTAAAAATGCAAAACTGGACAAAAGGACATGTATCAGATGAATTTAAAATGCCCGGACAAAATTGGGGTATGACAGCTGCCCATATTTAATTACCTTAAACTAGAAGGTATGAATGACAACAGTCTTTGTACATTCATGGTGGAAGATAATTAAATATGAAAAGACCCCAAATTTTGTCCTTCGAGATGCAAGGATGAAATGCAGAAAGAAAATGGAGTGAGAAATATAGTGAGATATGTAGTAAGATAGTCGTCATAAGGTAAATGAAACAACCAAGACTCTCTGATAATCGACAGAGCAATATCTTTTATGATATAATCGAGACTTTCTAAAGATGGAATGAAATCCCAATCGTATTTAAGATTCTCTAAGGATACTAGAGCAGTAACGAGACGAAAGTGCATGAGACTCCCAGAGGATCAACAAAGAAATATATTATATGATATAATCGAAGTATTCCAATAGTTGAATGATACCTTAATCGTATCTAAGATTCACTGAGGATACTAAAGCAGTATCTCAAATATGCGTCTGTTGGGGAAATAATTCCGAAAAGACTCCCTTGGGAGGAGGTTTACTGGCAAGGCTCTACAAGGGAAAAAATCATAAGAGACTTTTTAGGGTAACCTCTACTTGGGGAGTAATGATAGAAAAGACACTAAGTAATATCATTATCAACCATAAAGTTGAAGAATGACTTGCTGGAAAATAATTCCACGAGCACATGCGGAGTAAGCACACCACCGACTTGAATGAGGACTGCCCTGGATACTTGTGATTGATCATCGATTATGATTGGTGTTATGTATGATTTTTGTGTATGATGTTCCACTTTGGATGGAGATACCATGCATGGAATGATGCATGAAAATGCATGTAGGATGCAATTGCTGAGGATATTTAATGTGCATGTAGGAATGCAAATGTTTTTGTTTATTTTTTTATGAAAGCGTACAATGCATGTGGGAATGCAACTGGGCAATCAGATTTTTGTAGGGTTTATTTTTGTTTCCAATGAGATTATTAGGGAATATCGTCATCAAAGGGTTGATGGAAGATAGTGAATATCGTCATCAAAGGGTTAACAGAAAAAGATCAATTATAGAATATCATCACCAAATGGTTGATGGAAAAGGAATTGTCATCATCAAAGGATTGACAGAAAGGAATTCACTGTGGAGTGACATCATTAAAGGGTTAATGAAAAAGGATTATTATCATCAAATAGTTGATGGAAAATAATTTGTCACCGTCAAAGGATTGATGAAAAGAATCATCATATAATATCACCATCAAAGGGTTAATGGAAAGAATAATTTTGGAATATCTTCATCAAATGGTTGATGTTATCATCAAAGGGTTGATGGGAAAGAAACGATATAGAATATCGTCATTAAAGGGTTGATGGAAAGAACTTTACTAAGGAGTGACATCATCAAAGGGTTGATGGAAAGGGAACATTTGGGAATACCGTCATCAAAGGGTTGATGGGAAAGGATTTTTCGTCGACAAAGGGTTGACATAAAGGAATGTGTTATGTATACATATAGTGCACGTTAATGAAAAATTCTCGTTATGGTGAGAGAGTTTATTTTTTATATGAAACTTACTGTCTCGGAAGAAAAGTTATGCATGTATGTTGTATGCAATGCATGTGGGAATGCAAACAAGTGATTTGTTTTTCTTTTGGATTGGTATCCCTTTTTTGAATGTGATATTTTCTGGGTACCAATGTTGATTGGGTTTGAGTTTATGAATATGCTAGCAGGGTGGACTTTTAATTTTTTGGTAGTTGCCAATATGGATTGAACTTTTGGTTTTTGAGGATGCCAGTGGGATTGGACTTTTGGTTTGTTTTTTGTAGTTGCCAATATGGATTGGAGTTTGGTTGGTGAAAGGTTTTGAATTCCCGACACCCGGTATTTGACGATGCAATTATTGGAGGATAAATATGGATGCTCTTGGTGCCCTAAGTTTGATCCATTATTAATAAGCTGCATGTTTATTCTTGAGAGAACCTCGACTTCTTTGCCTGATATTCCATAACAGCTTGCAAATGATTTAATAAGTGTAGCGACGTAACCAATGCATGATGATTGTAATTTTGCTCTGCTCTAAGGTTTCTTGTTGGTGTCTGGCATGGTCTGCTTGACCAACTTGAAAGTATGAAGGGAATCTTCCCCTTGGCAACTTGTCTGCCCCAGCCTGTAGGGTCTTTGAAGGAATTATCCTAAAGAGGTAAACCTTGGGAATGATTATACCATGACATGGTATGGATCAAATTTTCCCCGGTGCATGAATCTTGTAGTGGTTTTCCCCTGATTGAGCTTTTGAAGGACTTTCCCCATATGGACTGAATATTTGGAAATGATTTGCCTCCTTTGTCAACCGATGCTTGGAGACTTATCTTTTAGTCTAACCAGTTCTTTGGTTAACATATTCAATGGATGCAATGCCCCTGATCCAAAGGGTTAGGAGGTGGTCTTGATTCGGGTCAGCACCAATGAATGTTCAAGTTCCTCTGACTATTCCTTATTGTTGGAATTTCCTTGATGTCAAGTATTGACTTGTAGTTAAAATTGTTCATTCAAAAATGGTAATTTTAATGCGATGTTCATGTAGTTTTAAAAAAATCATTCATTGGAATGATGTGATAGTGTGTGATGATTAAACCATTAGTTCAAACGTAATGCTGATTTGGCTAGTGTGTGAAAGATACAACGAGAATATGATACCAATACAGAAGATTAGTGAATCTCTAGGAGTCAGTTTACACATCCTTGTTGTAGTATGATTTCAGAATAAACCCTACTTAAATTAGGTCTTTTGAGGGTTAACATGGTCTGGTTCATGGTTATTGAAACAAAGGATATAAGGCTTAAATTTTGTTTTAACCCACCCCTTCTTTGTGATGATTCTCCAATCCTACATTCAGTCAATTCGGTGCACACACTCAACTTCCAAGAGAATTCGACGGTGTAAGAGTGAAGATGATGATTCAAGATTCTCTTGAAATGGTTGTCACCTTATTTTTATTTTGTCACGGACGTCGATGACCCTTTGATTCTTGATATGGTGGTCATCGAATCTTGTTTTGTTTTTGCTGAGGATTTATACTACCTCCTTTGATTTTGATTTGTTTGTCTTTTGATCCCTAATTTTTGCCTGGACCGCCTTTGAAGATTTTAGTCCATCGGGATTGCCCTAATTTTTGCATGAGTCGCCTTTTGAGGTGTTCGACTTAGCGGGTTTTTTTTATGAAGGGTTGCGACTGCCAAGTCATTGGTTGTTGAAGAACAACCGACATAAATTTTGGATTTTGCATGGTTCCTTCGACACTTCAGGATGTGTGCAAAGAATGACATGTGGTTGATCCTCATACAAGATGTTTTACCTTATAGTTTGAATGCATAGTCAGATTAACAAAACACAACCCTGCCCCAGGTTAAGCGTAAGGGTTTTTAGATCCGAAAAAAGCTCCTACTTCTAGGCTCGAAGTTGTTAACTAGGGATTAACTCCTTATCTCTCTAGTGTTTGGGGATTTGAAACAATGTATGTACATCATCAACAAGATTTTATCCGAAAGTATACCACAACAATTTTGGGTATTTTGTTTTCATCATCCTCCCTCCAATCTTTGCTAAAATAACATTTTGATAAAGGAAGTGAAGTGGAGAAATATTTTTATGATTTTTTTAAATAAATGAGAAAATATGAGTGAATACGACTAGATTCGTTGAAAACATGCATGCTCATTTCATTAATAATACCATTAACAATTAATAATATCTAACAACAAGTAACACTTAACAGAAAAGAAACTACAAATGCAAAGTAATGATATGGGCTAAAGATTGCCAACATTAAGGAACTGAGCTTTCCTTTCTTGATTTGTTGTTGGGCTAGCTTTCTTCACAGTTGCTCATCGAGATCAGTATGATAATCATCTTCACATCTATTCTCGGGAATTTCTTCCATAACATGAACTGATGGATCCACATGGCCAGATGAAAGATTATTGTTGATTTGAATGCCTTAAGGCATAAATGAAAACATCTTGGAGTTAAGCAGATTTTGTATCTGGCTCTTCATCACTTTATAGTCTCCAGTTGAATGCCCTTGTTCTGCTGTATGGTAGTCACACCGGGCATTGGCGTCAAAGCCTGATGGGTATGGAGGAATCCATGGATCCAGTTTCTTTGGCACTATCAGTCCACCTTTGATCAAATATGACAATACTTGACTGTACGACATTGGTAGCAGAGTGATATGCCTTTCTGGCTTGCTTGGCCTTTGTCGAGCGTGTTGACGCTGCTGATGTGGAGCATGTTATCATCGATGTGGCTACTGTTGATACTGAGGGGATCCTCGACTTATAGGAGAATATTTTCCCTATGGAGAGAATAATGTTTGGTATGGATGCCCAAAAGGTTATCGAATCTGAACGAATGACACATTTAGGTACTAATAATGAGGCACTAGAGGTGGAGCTTCCCAGATTGCATTAATTTCATAATTCTCTTCCTCTTGGGAACTAACAAGGGATTCACTCTCACCAACCTGGATGTTTTAGGCATCTTGGATTTTCCCACTTTTGAGCATGCTCTCAGTGCATTCTTCAATTGACACCAAATGAGAAAAATCAGATAAAGCATTGCCTATCATCCTTTCGAAGTATGAACCTTGCAAGGTATCCAAGAATAAGTTAACAAATTCTTTTTCTAAGAGTGGTGGTTGAACGCGGGCCGCTAAATCTCTCCATCTTTGGAAATACCCTTTCAAGAACCCATTACTCTCATGAGATAAGCCTAGCAATTGCATGGGGTTATGAGCCATGTCCAAGTTGTATTTGTACTGATTCAAAAAGGCGTTAGCCAGGTCCAACCATGGCTGGATGTGGCTACTCTCTAGCTGCATGTACCAACTTAACGATTCCCCACTCAGACTATCTTGAAAATAGTGAATCGTTAGTTTATCGTTGTGAGCATAAGTGGGCATTTTTCTGCAAAACATCACCAAATGTGTTGTACTTCTTAAAATCTGGTGTCTTGAACTTTGGAGGTATTACAAGACCAGGTACTAAACACATGCTTAAAGTATCCAGATCAAAAGCATCATGCCCCTCTATGGCTTTAAGTCGTTCATCTAGCGCACGAAATCTTTCAGCAACCTCCACATCTCGTGGATCTGTGGTTTTCATCACCAGGACTTCCCATTGGTAATTTGGCATAGAGAATGCAAAACTATGATACTCAACAACATCATGAGACAATGAATGTCCATCTCCGACAATGGGATGCTCTTATATAACGTGGTTCTCAATTGGGGGTTCGTACAGGCTGAGGTCGAGTAGAGACCTTTTCTTGAGGTCGAATAACCTTCTCGGTGATGACAATCTGTTGAATATTATCCTCTCTCCTTGCGAAGTCTATTATAGCTTCCACAATTTGGTCCAACTGGTTTTTCATCAGGTGAACATCCACTCTTGACACAAACTGGTTTTGCTCTCCGGAGTCCATAATCCTTCAAAAGCTGCTTTAAGTTCGATATAGGTGTCGGGAAATCAACTGCGGGTTATGAACAAAAGGAAGGATGTTTTTTTTTGCGTTGGTGGAAGAATGATATGAAATGCATATTGATGAAATGAAAATGAAATGATATGTGAATAGATGCAATAAGATGCCATGTTTTTTTTGTTTTTCCAAGTACAGGGCCTCATAAGCCCGAGGTACGGATGGAGGATAAGATTGATCACTTTATTACACATGGTTTTCATTAGGAATGATCTAGGGTTTAAACAGGAACCCGAGAGTCATGGATTCACATGAATTTTTTCCACTTACGACAAAATCTTGTCGGTCAACAACTCCATCAAATGAATATACTCTATGTAAGGTCTTCATACTAACCCACGCGAGAAAAGCTTCTCGGGGACCCGCACTACACAACCATCAAAATCGGGTTATAAATAAGGGTCTCTGAGTCATGGATTTCCTTGAATGTTTACCACTTATGTCAATTTACTTGCCAAGCTTCACCTCCATCAAGGAAATCTATTATGAGTGAGGTATTCGCACCGACCCTCACAAGAAAAGCTTCTCAGGGACCCTCACTACGCGATCATCATTCCTATTTGGCCAAAGGTTCAAGGTTCTAAAAGGTCGTTAGAGTCATGGATCCTAATGAAAACCTTGACGCTTGCGGAAAAAGCTTGTTGGTCGTCAATATTCTCAAAAGAATCTACTCTAAGTGAGGTTCTCATGTCGACCCTTACGAGAAAAGCTACTTGGGAGCCCACACTACCCAACCATCGTCATATCTCATATTTTCACTCTAGACTCGGGTAGAGAGTCTTTCCCACAAGGTTTATTGCAATCAAAGTATCCATCTAATACCACAACATAATATTCAAGATAATATTGAAAGCAATAGGGAAGATAAATAACCAAAGATGAAGTAAATAAAGCAGAAAGATAAATACATAAACATGCAAGGAAGGCATCCTAGACTAGGCTTGACTTGCTTAGGGAAGGGTACCCAGAAGATTCGCCATCTATCGCTACGTGAAAAATGAAACAGAGTCGCCATCGGATTTTATTTATTCCAAGAGGAAAGAGAAAATATCGATAAAACCCCAAAGGTGAAGAAAATTCTCTCACAACCAAATTCGGATTTGGAAGTCGGTGATACGAGGAGAAGGTATTAGCACCCCTCAAATCTGTCGTACTCGATGGGAACCATCTAGGTTGTCTACACTTGAATGGGTGTTTTCATCTAAAGGTTACTTTCTATAAGGGAGAGGTGAAGGTTTTTTATTAGGGTGCTCGCGAAGGATTGGGGCCCTCGTGAAGGTAGAGAAAAACAATAAAAGGGGGTTTGAATTGTTTTCACAGTAATTAAAAACTTTTTACAACACTACACACACAAAATAAATACTAACAACACAACGGATTTATCCTGGTTCGCTTGAAATTCAAAGCTACTCCAGTCCACCCGGCCAAGGTGATTTCGCCTTCAATAATGACTTAATCCACTAATTTCAATAGATTACAAAATCATTTAAGAGTTTAACAACCTCTTATCCCTCTCAAGTCTACAGACTTAAACACGTCACTTGAGGAATTACAACCAATTTCAAGAATTACAAGTGCTTGACTTAATGCTTCTAGATAAGCAGTACAAACACACTCTAAGAACTATGAAACACAACCATACAATATTGAGCAACAACTCTTGTATGGAAACTATTTCTTACAACAATGATAGTGAAAAGTATTTGGAATATGAGAATTTTGTTGTATGAAAGTTGTATCGTTATATATGGAGTTGTCGTCTTCAGCAAGTTGTAAGGAGGCCTTTATATAACATTTGAAATGATATTATTAGGGGGAAATCAATGGAGATTTCGTGCTAGCTGTGGGAGTTAAAGATAGTAAATTTCTTGTCCTTTCCATAGCAGTCTTGGAGCGTGATCCATTGTTTCCTTAAAAGGAATTGTACTACAATTTGAATACTTCTAGCATAAGTTTTTGATCAGGTGATATCTGATGGCGTGTTAAGCATGTATCAGAATGAGCTTGATCAAAGTCTTCAGAGTTAGAGTTCAGATATCTTTTGTAGTCTTCATATTTCTGTTGTAGAGTCTTCAGATATCTCTTGCAGACTTCAGATATCAGAGCTTAAGCTTCAGTGTCAGATCTGATTTCTCTTTGTGTTGCGTCAGCGTTTCTTTGACTAAATCAAATTCTAGATATTCGTTTCGTCATAGTCATTTTAACTTAGAATCCTGCACACTAAAGAAAATAACTAGGGTACCAAATTGTTTCATTCTTTGTTATCATCAAAACTTAGAGATATATTGCAGAATCAAAATCTTGTTCTAACAATCTCCCCCTTTTTGATGATGACCAAACTCAAAATTTTGATGAAACAATAAGTAGTTTTAGAGATACAAAAAAAAAGATCAGGGTCAGATAGAAAAGTGACTCCCTTGAGATTGGCAATCTCCCCCTAAGTCTGATACTTGAGAATTTTTTTAATGATATTTAGTATCAGATATGGGTTCCTGCAGTAGAGAATTTCTTACCAGATCTTCTTAGGTTGGTTGCCTTGATTTATAAGTTTCTCAGATAAAGATTCATTTTCCCGTTATTCAGATGGATCCTGAAAAAAAGACTTAGACTACGCAATGATTATATGTCAAAATGTAAGAAGTGCATTTCTGAGAGTTAGATAAATTATTTCATCAAAAGGACTTATATTTATTTCTCTCCCTTTTTGTCAGACTCAAAAAGTAAGTAACTTAAAGACTTTATTGATAAGGAAATAACTTTACAAAGTTCAAAAAGAAATAAGAGATAACACCTCATAAGCAAAAATACTTAGAAAAAATTACATAAAAAATCCTAGAGTGTCTAAGTGTTTGGAGGAGGAGGCATCCTCTGAAGAAGCTCAGCTAGCAGACTCTGAATGCTGGAGTTGACTTGATCCTGTTTATCGAGTCTGGCCCTAACTAGTTGTTGTTCTTTTTACGACTCTTCCAGAGTCTTGATGACTAGAGGAGCAAGGTCAGTTGTTGATGACTCTCCTTGAGTCAGAGCAACCTCTATGGTCTTCTCAGCATCTTCAGCAGCTTTTTGAGCAACTTCAGTGGCCAATGCTGCTTCAGCTTCAACTTGTTCTCTAGCTGCAACTTCTGTAGCGGCTTTCTCAACTGCCTCCGTGGTAGCAGCTTCTACAGCTGCTTTCTCCGCAACTTCTCTTTCCTCCTTCTCAGTTTCCTCCTTCGCCAGACAAGCCTCCAACTTCTCTTAAGCACCTCTAATAAAGTCATTTCTTACTTGTTCGGATAAGCTCTTCAGCTTGAAGACTTCAGAAGTCATCCATCTAATGAACTCGCTCCAGTGAGTCCTTACTTCAGAAGGATTGTCACTGACGCCAGATTCGTCAGAGAGCTTCTTGAATCTGGAAGTTGAACTCTATGAGAACTTTGATAATGCCTCATCAAAGGTAGGTAGAGTGAGGTTAGGTTCAGAGGGTTCGGGAATAGGTTCAGAAGGGTCAGATATAGGTTCAGATGGTTCAGGTACAGAGAGATTCTTTTTAGAGTCAGCTGTGGCCTGAAGGTATTCATGGTTCGGGGAAGTTGGGTCAGGGTTATCTGAACCAGAGTGTTCAAAGTTATAAGTTAGGTCATAATAAGGAGGGGAGTTGGGGTTTTAGGAGAGGGATTATGATAGGGGTTCATTGAACATTATCGCTTCAGAGTGGGGGATGGAAGTGGTTTGGAGGTTGAAAAGAGGTCAGGGAGATGAAGGTGTGATGGTTCTGAGAGGGATGAGGTTAGATGATGTGTGTTCTAATGGGTTTGGTTTAGAAGGGATGGATGTAGAAGGTGTTGGTTCAGATGAGGAAGGGAGTGAGGTTGTTTATTGTTGAGATTTGGATTTTTCTCTAGGAGCTAGAGTATGTGTGGAAGGTGGGGTGGATGATATTGTAATAGTGGTTGAGAGTGTGGGGGTTGGAAGAGGGAGTGATGAGGAAAGTTTCCTAGAACCAGATGGAGGAGGAACATCTTAGATAGGTGACTTACTTGGTGCTGAAGAACTCAAAGGCACTGGCTTCTTCTAAGATGTTGAAGACTCTCCCAGCTTGAGACTCTTCTTATTCCTCTTATGAGAAGGTTCCCTCTTTCTCTTCAGGAAGTTGGAGGGTTGATCTAGGAACTATTCCAAGCTGAAATCAAAGATGTCGTATCATTGGGCTTCCAGATCCTGTAAGTAGCAAGCGATGACTTCTGGAGGATCAATCTTTGAGAAAAGATACATCTCATTGGCTTTCTACCTTTGGTCCTTCATAACTTCCCAAGATGTGTTCCTTGTGGGTTTGACACGGACCTTGTCAATCAGACCAATGCTCTTTAGATTCCTCCCATTGAGAGGCTTCCTCACATCCATAGTGACGTATTCCATCAGATTCAGAGAGATGATATGATCCACCAAACCACTCTCTATCAGAATGTCTAAAATTAATCTTCCCAGAGAGATGTAGTTCTTGGGCTTCATGTTGTTCCTTGTGTCTCTGATAGAATCTCAGAGATATTTGAGGAGGAGAGAAGGAAGGTTCAGCTTCATACCTTTATGCAGACAATAGAGAATGCACTTCTGATCTGTGTTGACGTAATCATAAGAGATGGATGAAGGCCGATGGTGAATACATCCCAGAATTATCTTGAGCCACACTCTCAGATGCTTCTGAAGCTCTTGATTCTTGGATGTTCTTCCTTCTGGGTTCTGAGAGAAGATGGTTGGAATGACTTCCTGGGACATATACTTAGCCCTAGGGTTTATGTTGTAGATTCTTCTTCCCCCAACCTTTTCCATATTCAAGTGCAACTATGGATATCTCGGTGATAACCATCTTGATTCCCAGAACGTGAGACACAATATAATGGTCATCATAGTCAGCGAATCTCCAAAATTCCTTAACCAAGTTAGTATAGATGGGGCCATAGATACGGTTGAAATAAGTGAGCCACCCTTGATTTTCTAATTCTGGTGTGAGGTTCATGCCATTTTCCTTAAGGTTGTCAAAATCCACCAGTAAATCGTAAAGAACTTCAAGCTATTCAAAGAGAGTTGAAAGGTTATGTGGGCAAGATGATCAAGAACATGGGGTTCTTGATAAGAAGTTGTTGAAGGAGCAGCATTAGAGGTTGCAACTTGTTATGGAGCTTCAACTTGTTGTTCAGTGTCATTCATTTGTTGAGAGAATTCAAAAACATGTTGTTCTTGAGCATTCATGTTAATGTTGTAGTGAGGTTGTAGTGAAGGAGATGAAGAGAAGTTGCAGGGAAGGTTGAAGTTTAGGGGTTTGTGTAAGTTGTGAGTAGTGAAAGTGTGAATGTAGGAGTCATGGGAGTATATAAACACAAGTTCAAATATGCCAAAAACGACAGCGTTAGTTGAGAGTGAACATAAAAATTTATTATTGCTAAAAATCGAGTTGGCAAGCATGGGAAAAGTTAAATGTAACTAATGATGGGTGTCTAATCTCAATATTTTCACACTGCTCGAGGGGATCTCAATAGTTTGGCCCTTGAGTTCTGAGCTAGATAAGTGTCTAGAAAAGCCAGAGCCACACGTTTGAGGGACCACGTGTTGATGTTTCTGGAGTCAAGAATACCAAAAGGTAACTATAGAGGTTTCTGAAAAAGATACCTTCTAACTTGTAGAAGTATCAGAACCAAAATCAGATAAGCATCATATGCTTGAGTCAGAGTCTAATTTAACATCAGAGATGAGAAGAACATGTTCAAAGTCATTCTGGGCAATCTTCCATATTTAAATTTTTCAGAATGAAAAGAAATCTATCTTCAACTAAGGGTTTTGTAATGATATCATCTCATTGATGGTCCGTATCTATAAAATTTAAAATAATTGTCCCTTTATGAACATAGTCTCTAATAAAATGGTGTTTAAATTCTATGTGTTTCTCTCTGGAATGTAAAATTAGATTCTTACTTAAGAAGATAGTAGTAGTAGTATTACAAAAGATAGAAATGTTACTCTCATAAATCTGAAAGTCCTCAAGCTGATTCTTCATCTAGAGCATCTGAGTGCTGCAAAGTGAAGTTGAAATGTATTATGCTTCTGCAGTTGACAGTACAATGGTTGATTGTCTTTTGCTTGCCCATGAAATGACGTTTCCTCCCAGAAACTTACAGTTCCCAGATGTGCTTTTAAGTTCTAACCTATCTCCAGCATAATCTATATCACAATACCCAGAAAGCCTGTACTCTGATATTTTCTTATACATCAAGCCAAGGTTAGGTCTTCCTTTCAGTTACCTAAGGATTCTCTTAACAACAGTTAAGTGAGATTCCCTTGGATATGACTGAAATATAGCACATAGACATACACTAAATAATATATCTGGATGAGAAGCAGTCAGATAGAGGAGAGATCCTATCATACCACGATAGAGTTTCTGACAAACCTTTTGACTTACCTCTTCCTTCTCCAAAATGCAAGTAGGATGCATGAGAGTCTTGGCTGGCTTGCTTTCTGACATGTCAAATCTCTTCAGAAGATCTTTTATGTATTTGTTTTGATAGACATATGTGGCTTCTGATGTTTGATTGATTTGAATGCTCAGAAAGAACTTCAGTTCTTGCATTAGGCTTATCTCAAATTCTTCCTGCATTAACTCAGAAAATTCTTGGTAAACAGAGGGGTTAGCAGAGCCAAATATTATGTCATCAACATAAATCTGACAAATCATAAGATCATTTCTGATGTTTTTACAAAAGAGAATGAAGTCCACTTTTCCTCTGATAAAATCATTTTCCAAAAGAAATGAACTAAGTCTTTCATACTAAGCTCTGGGAGCTTATTTCAGAACGTAAAGAGATTTCTTAAGTTTGAAAACATATTATTGAAGTTTTGAATTTTTAAAGCTAGGAGGTTGATGGACATACACTTCTTCAAATATGTAACCATTCAGAAACACGCTTTTGACATCCATTTGATATAATTTAATGGAATAATTTATAGCAAAGGATACTAGGAGACGAATAGATTCGAACCTTGCGACTGGAGCAAAGGTTTCATTGTAGTCAATTCCTTCTTGTTGACTATAACCTTATGTCACCAGCCATGCTTTGTTTCTGACAACTTCACCCTTTTCATTTAGCTTGTTTGTTAAACCCATTTAGTTCCAATCACATGGGTTCCCTTGGGTCTTGGTACAAGATCCCAAACGTCATTTTTGGAAAACTGATCAAGTTCTTCTTTCGTTTCTAGAATCCATTCTTTATCTTGAAGAGCTTCTTCATAGGATGTTAGCTCTACCAGAGATACTAGTCCTAGAAGTGTTTCTTCAGAAACTTTGAATGTTGATCTTGTTCTGAAAGGTTTATCCTTGCTTCCCAGAATTGGTTCTTCAGAGACATTCTGCCTATTTCTTTCTCTTTTTTCTGATTGATTGTGACTTCAGGTGCTTCTGAAGTTTCTCTTTTTGCTTCTTCATAACCAATTTCCTTTTCTTCAGGACCTACAAGTGTGATCTCCAGATCTGCAAATTTCTCAACTAGCTTTGACTTTTGAGAGTCAAGCTTGTCATCAAATCTGACATGAATTGATTCCTCCATAATTTGTGTTTCTTTATTGTATACTCGATATCCTTTAGAAAGTTCTGAGTATCCCAACATAATACACTTTTGTGCCTTAGAGTCAAACTTGTTCAGATTGTCTTTAGTGTTCGGAATAAAACAAGAGCATCCAAAAGGATGAAAATCAACAATGTTGGGTTTTCTTCCCTTGCACAGTTCATAAGGAGTCTTCTCCATAATAGGTCTGAGATTGTATTCTGAATGTAACATTATATATTCATAGCTTCTGCCCAGAAGTACTTAGCCATATTAGTCTCATTAATCATGGTTCTGGCCATTTCTTGGAGAGTCCTATTCTTCCTTTCTACAACTCCATTTTGTTGTGGAGTTATATGACATGAGAAATCATGAGATATTCAATTAGAGTCAAAAAGTTCTTCAAAAAGTTTGTTTTCAAATTCGCCACCATGATCACTTTTGACTCTGATAATCTTAGAGTCAAATTCATTTTGCACTTTTGAACAGAAATTGGGTGAACACAGAATGTGACTCGTTCTTGTGCCTTAAGAATTTCACTCATGTCCAACGACTATAATTATCAACAATGACAAGTCCATACTTCTTACCATTGGCTGACATTGTCTTAACAGGTCCAAAAAGATCAATATGTAGAAATTCTATAGGTTTAGAGGTGGAAACAAAATTTTTGGTTTTAAAAGTGGTTTTAGAATATTTCCTTTTCTGACATGCTTCACAAAGAGCATCTGAAGAAAACTTCAACTTAGGTAGGCCTCTGACTAACTCAAGTTTATTTAGCTGAGAAATTCTCCTCAAGCTAATGTGACCCAAACGTCTATGCCACACCCATTGCTCTTCATTAACAGACATCAAGCATTTTACATTTTGGTTTTTCAAATCTAAAAGTTTTATTTTATAAATGTTGTTTTTCCTCTTTCTAGTGAAAAGGACTGTGCCATTTTTCTGATTAACAGCTTTGCACGTTTTTTGATTAAAGATAATATCATAATCGTTATCACTTAATTGACGTATGGATAACAAGTTATGCATTAATCCCTCAATATAAAGGACATCAGAAATAGAGGGAAGAGATTCGTTACCAAATGTTGCAGATCCTCTGATTCTTCCTTTCTGATTTCCTTCAAAGCCTACGAAACCAGCATCTTTAAGTTTCAGGTTTTGGAAAATATGCTTTCTTCCCATCATGTGTTGCAAGCATCCAGAGCCCAGGTACCATGATTGGTGTTTTAACTCTGTTGCAAAGGATATCTGCAACATACACTATTTTATCTTTTGGTACCCAAAATCTTTTGGGTCCTTTAGGATTAGTTCTCCCAGAGTTTCTGAAAAAATTGGGTTTTCTAACGTAACTGAACTTCTGTGTCTGTGCAGGTGTATAATGATAAGAAAAAGGAGATTTTGATTTGTTTTCTATATAAGGTTTTAGATCACCTTCATCAGAGTCATAACCAATTCCTCTTTTTCTATTATGACTTAAACCATAGATCATAGAAGCCATTTTGCTTCTTTTTAGGTCATTGTTCAGAAATTTCTGAAAAGCTTTTTCATATTTGTATATGATAGTGTCAGAAGTAGGTGGAGCTTTAAAGATAGTTTCCTCAAGTTTTGAACATTTCTTAGTTGAAAATTATTTTTCTCTTTCAAGAATCAAATTATTTTCTTTGAATTCAGAAACTTCTTTCTTAAGCTTATCACACTCTTCAACACTCTCTTCATAAACCTTTTTCAGGTTCTTGAATCTTTGTCAAATTTTTTGATACAAGCTCAGAGATTCTGAAAGACAGGCTTCCACATCAGAACGAGAAAATTCAGAAAATACCTCTTCAGAGTTAGACTCTGTTTCAGATGAACTTCCGGAGGTAGTGGCCATGAATGCTATGTTTGCTTGCTCCTCTTCAGAATCAGGTTTTGAAGCTTCAGATTCAGAGTCGTCCCAAGTTGCCATGAGTCCTTTCTTATTTGCTTTGAATGAGTTCTTCTGGAAGCTTTCCTTTCTGGAGCTATCCTTCTTTAGCTTTGGACAGTCATTTTTGTAGTGTGCAGGCTCTTTGCATTCATAACATGTTACTTCCTTGTTGGTTCTGCCTCTAGAGGTTGAATCTAGACGGTCTCCCTTCTGTCTAGGCCTTAAGAAGTTGTGTTGTCTTTTTCTCTAGAGTTGTTTGATTCTTCTGGAAAGAAGAGATCATTCTTCTTCATCATCAGACTCTTCATTCTCAGAGTCATCATTTTCTTCCACTCCAGGTTGAAAGGCTTTGTTCCTTTCTTGCTTTCTTCTTTCTGATCTAGACTTTAGAGCAACAGATTTCTTCTGAGGTTCATCTTCTTCTATCTCTATTTCATGACTTCTGAGGGAGCTGATAAGTTCTTCAAGACTTATGTTGTTCAGATCCTTTGATATTTTTAGAGCAGTAACCATAGGTATTCACTTCTTTAGAAGACTTCTGATTATCTTCTTGACGTGATTTATTGTAGTATATCCTTTGTCCAGAACCTTGAGTCATGCAACCAAGGTTTGGAACCTAGAGAACATCACTTCAACAACTTCAACATCTTCCATTCTGAAGGCTTCATACTTCTGGATTAAGGCCAGAGCCTTAGTCTCTTTAACTTGATTGTTGCCTTCATGCATCATTTTTAAGAAGTAAAAAATTTCTTTGGTTGTTTCCCTATCGATTAACTTCTCCTACTTATTCTAGGAGATAGCGTTTAACAGAATGATTCTTGCTTTATGGTGATTCTTGAAATCACGCTTCTGATCATCATTCATTTTGCTTCTTGGAATAGGAATACCAAGTGCAGAGTTGGGTAGCTCATAGCCATTTGTAACCATATCCCAGAGATCAACATTGTAGCCTAGGAAGAAACTTTCAATTATGTCCTTCCAGTAGTCGAATTTTTCACCATAAAAAATGGGAGGTTTTGCATTGTAGCTATCTCTTTCATTTTTGTTAGCCATGAAGTTTTTCTCACCATGGGTCTCTCTACACAGTTAAGTGTTTGATTTAAAAATCAATAACAGAGTCGAAGCTCTGATACCAATTGAAGGTAGAGAAAAACAAGAAAAGGGGGGGGGGGGGTTGAATTGTTTTCACAGTAATTAAAAACTTTTTGCAACACTACACACACAAAATAAAGACTAACAACACAACGGATTTATCCTAGTTCACTTGAAATTCAAAGCTACTCTAGTCCACCTGGCCATGGTGATTTCGCCTTCAATAAGGACTTAATCCACTAATCTCAACAGATTACAAAATTGTTTTAGAGTTTAACAACCTTTTAGCCCTCTTAAGTCTACAGACTTAAACAAGTCACTTGAGGAATTACAACCAATTTCAAGAATTACAAGTGTTTGACTCAATGCTTCTAGATAAGTAGTATAAACACACTTTAAGAGTTATGAAACACAACCACACAATATTGAGCAACAACTCTTGTATGGAAACTATTTCTTACAACAATGATAGTGAAAAGTATTTGGAATATGAGAATGTTGTTGTATGAAAGTTGTATCGTTGTATATGGAGTTGTTGTCTTTAGCAAGTTGTAAGGAAGCCTTTATATAACACTTGAAATGATACCGTTGGGGGGAAATCAATGGAGATTTCATGCCAGTTGTGGGAGTTAAAGGTAGTAAATTTCTTGTCCTTTCCATAACAGTCTTGGAGCGTGATCCATTGTTTCCTTAAAAGGAATTGTACTATAATTTGAATACTTCTAGCGTAAGTTTTTGATCAGGTGATATATGATGGCGTGTTGAGCATGTATCAGAGTGAGCATGATCAGAGTCTTCAGAGTTAGAGTTCAAATATCTTTTGTAGCCTTCAGATTTCTGTTGCAGAGTCTTCAAATATCTCTTGCAGTCTTCAGATATCAGAGCTTGAGCTTCAACGTCAGATCTGATTTCTCTTTGTGTTGCGTCAGTGTTTCTTGGACTGAATCAGATGCCAAATATTTGTTTCCTCATAGTCATTTTAACTTAGAATCCTACACACTAAAGAAAATTATTAGGGTACCAGATTGTTTCATTATTTCTTATCATCAAAACTTAGAGATATATTGCATAATCAAAATCTTGTTCTAACACCTTGCGCCTACGTACCCTCATTGTTAAATGAAGAATCAGAGCCCCTTAGTTCAGAGTAGAAAATGATTGTTTGTTGGTTGATTTTACCTTTAAATAAGTGTTTTCGGGATGATGTCCTAAGGCGCAAAAAGAGTTTGATGAATTGATGTTGTTTTTTGAGGTTTTGAAAAGAGATTGCTTTTTATTAGAATTGCACTAAAGACTATGTATAGAGGCGGATATTTCAAATGAGTGAGCCAAGCGTCTCGTGTTCAAAATACTCAAAATAGGGGTAGGAAAGCTCCATTTCCATTCCTTCTCCACTACTTAAGGCTGGTGGCGCGCAATCCTGGTCGTATTTTATTATGTTTTGAATTTGATTGAGAAAATGTCACTTGATGTTGAATCAAGGGTTTTGATGATTGTTTAAGAAAATATGGTGACGATCCTAGCTCCTAAGGTTGACTAACAAGTAACAACAGATAAAGGGTGGCAAGAAACAAAAATACACCTAAATGGGGAGAGGGATACAAGAAAATTACAATGGAGATAATGCGAGAAATAAAGGGTCTCATTGTAAGGTAGCCCAAGAGAAAGCCTTGTGTGTGCAAAGTGGATTAGGCTAAACAAGTGGATAATGGAATCAAAACATGTCTCCCTAGGGTAGTGCCATGAATGTCATTATTGAAATAAAAGATTACAAGTCCATGATGAAACTCTAAGTCAAGCATAAGTCAATCACGATAGTCCAAGGTCCAATGCAAGGGTCTAAACAAGTCCTCTAGGTATCCAAAGATTACTTTTTTTTGTCTTTTCATTGTATCATGTTTCTGTTCTTTTTTTCATGGATTAGATAACAAGAAGTGAAATAACAAAGTAGAAGACAAATAATATGACATAAGTAAAATGCATGAGGTAAATGATAATGATGATGGATGTGGGTTAGAATGCATAAGATATATTGCAAAATATAAATGAAAATGATAGAAACTAGAGGTTAATGTTAGTAGTTAGATGAAGAAGGAAAAGGTAAAACTCAAACAATCATATTGGGATCATATATCAACAAGTCAAAAGACTCAAACATATGCTACACCAAGGAATGATCTATCACTAACTCAAAGTGTCCAAAATATGGTCAAATGACCATCTATCAACATATTGATTTAGGGAAGATTGAATCAACCAAGGGACCATCTATCAATGATTTGAGATGTTGAAGATCTTATCAACCAAACAATTGCTCAAGCTCAAACAAAAATAACGATGAAACTCTAAGTCAAGTATAGGTCAATCACGATAGTCCAAGGTCCAATGCAAGGGTCTAAACAAGTCCTCTAGGTATCCAAAGATTAGTTTTTTTGGTTTTTTCATTGTATCATGTTTCTGTTCTTTTTTTCATGGATTAGATAACAAGAAGTGAAATAACAAAGTAGAAGACAAATAATATGACATAAGTAAAATGCATGAGGTAAATGATAATGATGATGGATGTGGGTTAGAATGCATAAGATAAATTGCAAAATATAAATGAAAATGATAGAAACTAGAGGTTAATGTTAGTAGTTAGATGAAGAAGGAAAAGCTAAAACTCAAACAATCATATTGGGATCATATATCAACAAGTCAAAAGACTCAAACATATGCTACACCAAGGAATAATCTATCACTAGCTCAAAGTGTCCCAAATATGGTCAAATAACCATCTATCAACATATTGAATTAGGGAAGATTGAATCAACCAAGGGACCATCTATCAATGATTTGAGATGCTGAAGATCTTATCAAGCAAGCAATTGCTCAAGCTCAAACAAAAATAATGAAGGACAATATTGAATTAAAATGAAATAGAAGTTAGATGTTAGACGGATTAGAAGTTTTTTTAAAAAGAGATGACAATTGTTTGACTAATCGAGTAAGGGAACTCTTATACAAACAATTGAGGAGAGGAATCGAAGGCTCGAGATCATCCCCGTTTCATCTCTAAATAAAATGGTGTTTTAAGTATAATTAGGTATCTTAGTTTAATTTGGATAAAATATTCGATATAAACCGAGGTTTTAATTTGCACTTGAAACGGAAAGGAATTTGGGAATGATTTTGAAAAATGTACTTGATGTTGATCAAGCACCTTTGATTTTAGTATTTTTGAAAGGTTAGTTTTAATAGTCATTTTGTCTTTTTGAATTAACAATTATGCATCGACTAAAAATACAATATAATAAACTAAAAAATAAAAAAATAATAAAAGGGAAGGGGCACACTATCAATACAAAAGATGAAAGAATTAAAAAAAAACTAAAGGAAATAAAAGAAAGAACAAAAATAAATAAATAAAGCAATAATAAGAAAATAATAAATAAATAGATAGATACAAACTCACAAAAATAGACTAAAAATTAGGGGTGTAGTTAGAAAAATGCTCTAGGCCCAAAGGGGGGGAGCTCATAGGAATGTGCTGAGCAATCAAGGGGTGTGGAGAGACTTCATCTTCCCCAACCCCACATTTGCTTACTAATCTCGTAGCAACAAAAATGGAAGAAAAAAGTTACAACAAAAACATAAAAACAAAAATGAAAATTTATCTACTCGATTTCATGAACATAATGGTATATTCAAAATCAGAAAATAAACAACAACAAAATTTGAAAAATCTACAAAATGCAACATCATATATTGGCTTGATTTAGCCATTTTATTCACCCTCATGACAAACGAACTATGGATTCATATTCGAAGTGATGTTGAGAAGTTATTGGATACATTATTTATGTAAAATAATCATCAATTTGTATTTGACCCTTTTTGTTCATGGATGTTCAAGAACACTTTAAACTCTTGATTTTGAAATCAATTGAATTTTCATACAAAAGGGTGATTATTAAGGTACTAAATAAATAAAGCAAAAGTAAAAATAAAATAGAATTAAATAAAGAATAAAAATAAGAGTCATTTAAACAACAACAAATTACTTTTGCTTATAGAGGTTCAACAATATTTTTCAACTCTTAATTTAAAATCAATTGAATTTTCATGCAAACTAGTGATGATTAAGATATTAAATAAATAAAACAAGAGTAAAAATGAAATAGAATTAAATAAAGAACAAGCATAAGAGTCTAGTTATTCGATAAAAAGAAAGAAAAGACTTGAAAGAAAATGAAGAGAGTTTTGGGAATTTTTTTTACTCAAATAACCCTTTTTTCCAAAATAAAATCCCAAAATAACCCACTTTTCAAATTATTCCTCAAACTACCCTACTTTAAAGAAAACGTTACGGCGTAGGTGTCATATTGTCATACCCCAATTTTGACCCTGAATCGCCGAATCAATGCATTCGTCGAATCATTAACATCATATGCATATCATAACATGCACAATGTCCAAATTGTCGGTCAGAATAATTTCTCGGATTTATAGACATATCGGTCAAACTGAATCTCAACTGTGCGTAAAACCAGTGGACGGAAAATTTCAAAATCGAGCTTGCAGACGTCAATTATATTAATCTACGTTTCATGTAGTTTAACCTGTCGCGCTCGTTTTTTTTTATTTGTTTTGGTCGCATTTTGGTCAGTCTGAGCCTATTAACCGGTACAAATTTATTTCAAAATTAAATCAAACGCGGTATATTTTCGAGAAGTTTATTTCACGTTGATCATTTTGGTGCGGTCAACTTATTTTTTCGGGCATTTTTACGCCCGACTTTTTTATTTTAGAGGCTTTTTTTTTCCAGAGTGTCTAGAAAAATTAAATAGAATTAGTGGTGTTTTTATTATATTTTTATTTTAGTTATTTTTTAATATTTAATTTTATTTAGTTTTAGTTAATACTATTTAATTTTGTTTCTAAAATGAGCACCAAGGGCATTTGTGAATTTTCAAAAATTATTAAAGAACCCTAATCTGACTTGTATATATATTGGTGATGCTGAAAGCAGAAAAAATAAAAAATAAAAGAATAGAAAATACAGGCACACGCGACTGTTACTAAGAGGGAGAGGTCCACGTGTTTCAAATCTTAAAAAAAACTAAAAGAGGGTTTGCTTAGAAAACGAGAAAAAACACTGAATATTTTCTAGTTTTCTAATTGTCTTCTTCACTAGCTTTTGATTCTCTCTCTCATCCTTGAATATTCATTGTCGTACCGCCGTATAAGGTATTTGGAGCTTCTTTGCTCACGTTTTGTTTTCATTGGTTGTTGATCTATTTATTTATTTGTTAGTTATTAGCCTTATTTCAATTTTACTTGGTATATATATATGTTAATATTTCTTTATATTGTTCGGATCGAGTCATGTTGATACACTGTTTACATATAGGTGTGTATGATGCGTGACATTTGTGTTAGTTCGATCTGGTTGCGATGATCGCATTCTTGCAATAGCAATATTGTTAGTTTTTTTTAACACTTTTTTATTTCATTTTTGCTTTGTGTTTCTTTTCTGATAAATTTAGATCTGCACGATTTTGATCCATATTGCGATAATCAAGTTAAGTGTAGCAAACTAGTAGTTCACTTTATCGGTTTACGTGTGATACTTTTAATTGATTATCATTGTATTTCGATCTTGTACACGCGTTTGATGGTTTAGCATAGCGACGATCCGTTTTTTATGCGCTTACCAATCCGTGTTTTGATTTACAATTTTGTGTTTTAATTTGATTTTTATATTATTATTTATTGATTCGACTTGCGATGATCGCTTATGCATTAGTAATTTGCTATTTTGATTTATGCTAATTCTTCAACGGTCCAACATCATTATGTTTATATCCGATTTAATTTCTTGTGGTAGCTTTGCACGTCTTCGCGTACGCGACTTTGATTTGCGTCTTTGCGTCATGATTTTAATCCGTGCACTTTCCTTTTCGCTTTACTTTTTCGATTCATTTTTTGTGGATGTGCGATGTAAATATTGTGTATGCTCTTATACTTTTTTAAATTAATTTTTTTTAATCATTTTTGAATGCTTGTACGTACATTCGGTTCTTGCGGCATTTGATTTACGCCTTGTGCTTGAGTTTGTGTCACTACACTTGAACTTGCACCCCTTCGTGATCCAATTTGCAACCTTCGCATTATTAATCATATCCATCGTATTTAACCATCGATTTCAATTCATTTCTAATCACTTACCCAAAATCATTTTCAAAACTATTTTGCAAGGCAAGTCAAAAGCTTGATCCAGCGTCAAGCTATTTTTAAAATCATCTCAAAACCAACCCATTTGAAACATTTCTTTTCAAACTGTTCCCACTATCTCAATTTATCAACCATCCACATTCAAATCTTTTTTTCAAACCACAAAACCACCTCAACTTTATTTTCATAACCATAAACAAACCTCGATCAACATCGAGTGCATTTTCCCAATAAAACTTCAAAATACATAAAAATATTCAAAACACTTTCTTAATAAAGATGGAAATGAAACGGGGTGAATACCACGAGCTCCAGAGACTATGATTCGAGATGGATATCTCATTACTCTAAGCTCTCGCCATCGCCAAAATACATCAAACTCATTCAAACCTTTTTTTTTGCCTTTTGGCACAACCAAAAACCTTTTCAGAAACGAAAGACATTTTGTCTTAAGCAGATGAAAAACAATGTTTCATCCACAACTGTTGAGTTGAGATAAGTGGAGTGAATGTTATTTATAAATCCATTCAATATGGTGCAAATGTCCGCTTCTTACTTGTTTTGGGTAAAACAATGTTTTTCGTCGATTAATACAAGATAGCTTTCGCTAAAATTGACCAACAAACAAACTTTTTTTTACCCAGAACTACGTGTGCCTTGACTTCTCTTTCGAGATACGTAGGAGCAGGATTATGAAATCTTGTCAGGCCCACTAATAAAAAATAAATGTTTTGTCCTCTTCTTTACCCTCTTCATAAGTCGAGAAGCCTAAATTATAAACAAACACTAACACATCCAACTAACCAAACGGTTCCCGTTGAGTACAACGGATGTGAGGGGTGTTAATACCTTCCCCTTACGTAACTGACTCTCGAACCCTGATATTGGTTGCGATGACCTTATCCTTGTCCTTCTTTAGGGGTTTTATTCAACATTTTCCATTTCCCTCTATGAGAATAAATAAAGATTTATGACGACTCTGTTAAGTCCATCCCACGAGCGTGCGATTGCGCTTCGCGAGGTCGTTCTCATTTTTTGAGGTACGACACATATCAATTGGGGCCTACCCTTAATTTTAAAGAAGGGACACCAATTGAATTGGCTACAACATATGGTGCTGCCAATCCAATTGGCGCCCATGTGTATAAAGTGAGAGGAGGCGTCAATTGGTGTGGTACCTCCGTGTATTGTGTAATTTTTTTGGGTATAAATAGATGTGTTAGGTGATTCATTTTTCCACATCTCTTTTCATCATATTGCAAACATGTTTCGTCTTCGTCGCCGCTATGGAAAAGTGATTTATTCGAGAGACAAGCCTCCGTTTGAGATGATGTTATGGAACATCTGTCGTTTCGAGCAACTAGAGAGGGGGTGGGTTCATTGGTTAGACGGAAACATACCTGAAGGTGAAAAAATTAAAATTATTAAGAGACTCGATGTCGTAAAGTAAAAAATGATAAAGATGTTAAGGAAGTAATGTTTGGACCATATGACACCAGTTTGATTGTTGTAATCAGTTAGAAATGTTGTTTTTAAATGTTGTGGTTAAGTATTTTTATCTATTTTGATATTTGTTGTTTGTGTTGTTTATTCATACATGTTACGTTTTAAGCGTGTTTAAGTTGGACTGATGTTTGTTTTTAACCCTATTGTAACAAAAAGTTATTAATATATCAAAATCAAAGGTTACAAAAGTTGAAAGGAGGTACTAAATTATGATGCAGAGGTTGCTACTATATTGGGATATTTTTTATTATTGTGTCCGGGTTGACGACATATACTACATAATCTTATCATTTTATCAGCCGTATTCATTTCTGTTCTAATATGTGTGCTATTTGGCCATCCTTTTTTATTTCTTCGCATCTCATCGTTGTGCCAAACTATGTCCCCTTGATATGGAGGCCGGTATTCCTCCATTGCTAGCACTGAGAAGATTTCGTTATAGACATTCATGACAATAATGACCTTGTAAATATCGGATAGATGGTTGTACGCATCCTGGAGAGTATGTGCGCATGTTGTAATGACACGGGAGAAAGGAATACAGAAGGCCTGGAACCTTCCACAGTCGCACCAACTTTTGTTTAGTCTGAAAGCATAGGATAAATTTGGCCTCCCCTCATTGTGGTCCATTGTTTCATGTACACTGAAATTTTTTCTATGATGGTCAAAGATTGTAATCGTGTGTATGATAGCTTTGATAGTTTCCTCTTTCATCACTTTCATACAACATTCACTGAATAATTGACCTGACATTAACACTGAACTCCATCTTTCACCTCTGGTTGCGAAGTTCGATGCCAACCTAAAATAGGTTGTTCTGACCAATGCAGTTATTGGTATATTTCTAATGCCTTTAAATACATCGTTCATGCATTCCACAAGGTTTGTTTTCATGTGGACCCATCGACAACCTCTGTCAAATGTCCTTGTCCACTACTCTAATGGTATGTTATCCACCCACCTCCTTGCATCTGCATTAGACATTCTAATTTCGTCACGGTAATGTTGAAATAACGACCGAGTTAGAGCATACCCTGCATTCACCCCTTTTTTGTGAAGGTTCTTGTCTTTGATTGCACGCATGAAGTTTTGTGCGATATGTCTAATGCAATAGACATGGGTAGAAGGAGGATTATGCCATCACTTATCATGGTTATTGTAAGCACTCTCAATAGCAGCATGTCTATCAGAAACCAAACAGAGATGGGCTTGTGGAGCAACATGTGTTCTGAGATGACTAAGGAAGAAACCCCAACCATCAGCGGTTTCACCTTCAATCAGAGCAAAGGAAATGGGAAAGGAATTATTGTTGTCGTCTTGTGCACCGGCCATAAGCAAAGTGCCATTGTATTTTTCGTTTAACCATGTTCCACCAATTTGAATAATGGGTCTGCAGAATGCAAAACCTTTGATTCATGGTTGAAACGCCCAAATGAGGTGGTGAAAAATTCTATTTCTAGCAACACAAGTTTCGTCTGGCGTAAATGCTAGCAATGTCTCCATAATTGTAACAGTTCCCGGTGTGTATGTTTTAAGTGCCCATAAAACTTGTGGCAATTCTTTTTATGAATCCTCCCAGTTGTCGAATACCTGTTCAACAACCTTTTTCCTTGAAATCCATACTTTCTTGTAATAGGGAGTATAATTATATCGTGTGACGATATGAGATATTATTATACCCATCTTCATTGATGAGCTTTTGTTAATAAGCGGCAAAATGTCTTAACATATCAATTCAGCGCTTCATTTTCGGTGATCCTGTACAACATTAATGGTAATGCAACTGTGAGCAATGCAACTATTATATTTATAGCTCTTTGTGTAAAAATGCACACAAAGACATGCCTACATTTTCTGGATGTGCTGTTTTGCTCCAAGCATGGGGTTGGTCCAGACTATCGTCCCTAGCACCCGTCAACCACAACCCGTTCACATTCACGTACGCACAAAAGTAAGTTCTTAATAATGGACTATATTTACTTACTTTACCGATTATTATCACTAAATAATATATTTACTTTTATGGTGCAGATGGTCGGCATGTGGTATGAGTTACAACAGATGTCCTAGACACTGTATTACCCAGTATCACAATCTCTTGGATCACCTTCAACCAACAAATGTATTGCCATTAACCTAATTAATTCGTAATAATTTGTTTTTTAATAGCACCCATTTATAATCTAATATATTTTCAAATTTCAGTTTATTTGGCGTTCATATCTAAACTTGGATCATGACCCTGAAATCAACGAACAAGATACAACCATTTGGACTGCATGCACATTGATCATAAGATTCACCACTATGGAGATGCATCATAGTGATCATGTTAAATTGCATTTTAGTATGCTTCAACACATCCCAGATCCCCCGATAAACCTCGGAGAATGGCATCTACGAAAAGTTAACGACCAATGGAACTTTAACCCTTGGTAAAGCTTCGCTTGATCTGAGTGTCAAAAATGGAAGCACCGACATGACCATGTCTTAACTGACGATGTGATGCCAACCGAAGAAAAAACAACTCGTAATTATATGGCTTGGTACATATCAGTTGGATTTGAGTTCCTCGACGAGGATATGTACCTATACGACCCATGTCAGGTAACATACACACAAGAAGGTTCAACATCTAACCCCCAACAACATTGTCAGACCGGTTACTCACAACCCCTTATCCATTAAAATTTATGGTCCACAAACACACAAACCTACGACCCTTACATGTCAAACACCCAACCATAAGACCAAGAGTATACCCCGTACCACCACCAACAAGTAGATCATCATCAAGACAACCAACATCACTATGCACCTAACACATCACCCTACCATAGTTGCCTTAGCCAAAATACTCAGAGATTATTTAACACCAACCGTCCCTCCTCCTACTATATCCAAGAAGCCTAAAAATCACAAAACTAAAACATGCAACAACCATATGGCTACCAAATACCACAACAATCATTTCAACCTTTCCTTGATGCATCATTCACACCAATGTCACCCTTGAATCGTCCTGGTCACCCTCCAATAACTCAAACACAACCCAACTACCCTGGTATGGGTCACGAACTTAGCTATGTCGATAGTGCTTCATTGCATATACAGGACTACACAGATTTGTCTGAATATCTTAGGCAATCTCCTGCAGGTGGTGGTGATGTTCCTGGCCCCTCAAATACTCAAACACTTAGGGTGAATCATCAACGTGGGTTAGGGCCACGCGTTCGGGTAGCTAGGAGATGTGGTACCGGAGGTCGGTTAGGTCATCCAGGTCAACGACATTAGTCTTTTTGGTTATCGTATGTAAACACATATTAATATTAATATTAATTATTCTGATTTTTACTTTTATCTAAAATGTACATTGTTTTTCAAAAAAAAAAATACACAACACACATATGTGTCATACCAATTGGCGCCTCCTTTAAAACTTAACACACAGGCGCCAATTGGATTGGTAGCACTAGGTGCATAAGTCAATCCAATTGACGCCACCTCTTTAATTTAGAGAGTGGATGCTAATTCATCTGGCGCCGCCTCTTTAAAGTGGGGTAGTTTGGGAAATAATCTGAAAAGTGGATTATTTTGGGATATTTTTTTTTCAAAATGTGGGTTATTTGAGTAAAAAAATCTAGTTTTGGCTTAGTTTTTGTGAATGATTGACGGTGAGATTTGTGAATGAGAATGATTTTATTTATAAGCTCTAAAAAGGGTAGTTTATAAATTACGTAAATAGTGTGAGTGCCTTCTAGAAACTTATTTAATTGAATAGTGAATAATGATGTAATATATGCATGGAATAATGATATAATAAATGAGAGATATTTTGGACTTTCTAGAAATATTGATTTTTTTTATGATGCATGAAAATGATTAATAGAATTAAAATGGATATTTTGATGATAAATCAAATGATCATGAATTTGTTTTTCAAAATGCATAATGAACAAAATGCAATTTTAGTCAATTTCTTTAACATGTAATATATTGAATTTATGTTGACTTTTTAACTATATATACATATATGCATAATGATGGTGACACTATTTGATGATAAAAAGGAATATGGCTAAAAATCTAAAACTGGAAAAAATGGATATGTATCAGATGAATTTAAAATGCCCGGATAAAACTGGGGTATGACAGTGGCCAAGGAACCTTACAATGAATGGGTGAAGGAAAGGGCACAACAAATTAAGTTACTATTCAACTGTGAATTCCTTATTCCATCCTAAGTTCTTGAGCCAACATATGTGCCTATCCAAGAAGTAGAAGAAATCAAAGCCACCATCTCTAGGCTTGAGAAGGAGAATGAATAGCTGCATCAGAGACTTAGCAAAGTGAATTAAAAAATAAATGAGCTCAAATTCAACCTTGACCAGAAAGAGAAATGGCTTAGTGAGAGCCAAGGAACTACTACAAAAGAAAAAGGGAAGAGAAAAAGGGTTAAGCATTGCTTGGATACAATAGACCTTGATCTTGATCAAAGAAACTAAAAGCATTGAGATGCCCAAAAAAGAAGAATAGGGAGTGGAAGAATCTGTGGGATATAACCTTGCATGAACGAAAGGAAATGAGAGAAGGCCTCAAAGCTAGAGTTGAAGATCTCTACCGATTACTTGGGGAAGCTCAGAATTGTGCTGCTCATAAGACCCAAATTCAAAAGGAGATTGAGAAGACCTACATAAATCCTCGTATTGGTCTCCAAGAAGCCTTAGTAGAGGTGGAAAGCCTCAGGTTTACCAACCAACGCCTGAGAGATTCCAGAGAGTCCATAAAGAATCAGTGGAGCCTAAAGGTCAAACAGATGGAAAGATTGTTGCAACAAGACCGAGCAAACACTTATCATGCATGCTTGGAAGCCAAACAAATGGTTTTCGAAGTGTGAGCAAGTAGTTGATCTTGCTAACAGTTTGTTCCACACTTTGCCTCTGAGATTTAAGGATGCTTTTGAGGTGATGACACTAGAGAACATGCCTCTAATCATCTTCGATTTCATTATATTTTTCACGCATATGGTGAAAGAACTTCGAGAGGAGTTAACACTACTGAAGGAAGTACGAAGCGCTACTAGTGGCTAGGGGACTTTGTATTTGTATTTCCATATATTATACTCCTCTATCGTACTTTGATTGCAAATAAATGAATGAGATTACTTGCATTTGTTATCTTCCTTTCTTGCTTTTACGATATTGAATGCCTAACAACTAACAAACTCAACGATTCCCTGCAAGTAAAATAAAAAAACATAACATTTGCATGCATGCATACAAATCTACATCTACATGCATTCCATTCCAAAACAAAAAAAAACTCATACATGTCCCCTCTTATCCAGAACCAACACTGACTTCTCGGCATCACTACGAGACGCGCATAAACTACAGAAGAACAATGGAACAAATGGAATCCAATCAAGATGCCATGCAAGAGGACATAAACACAATGCAAGAAAAAGATGAACCAATTGCTGGAAGCCATGATGGACATGTCTAGAAAGGAAGATAATCCTCAGGTTTCTTCACTTCATGTCCCAGAAGTGAACAACCATGAGTTTGGATTGCCTCAGGGGTATACTACTCCAGAGGGGGTTGCTTCACCTTCTCCTATCAGAATACATGTGGTCAACTTGGTTGCCCAAGACCGTTATGATGCATCTATAAGACATGGATCCTTGTACGATGAGGAAGATCCAATAAATGCTTACTTCATGCCTCCCCAAATGATGCCTGTTGTTGGTACTCTACCTGATCCTGCTATAGAAAGGCTTTGCACTCTTGAAGAGAAATTTAAGGCAATGTAAGTCCACTATACTTCGGGATTGGATGTTGTAGACATGTGCATGATTCTGGGGATAATCATCCCTAAAGAGTTCAAAATCCATGACTTTGATGAGTACAAAAGGGTTAGTTATCCCTATACTCACTTGAGATCTTACTATCACAAGATGGCGGCGTACACTAATAATGACAAGCTCCTCATTCACTAATTCTAAGATAGCCTCAGTGAGGCATCGTTGAAGTGGTACATGCAATTGGAATGGAGCCACGTTCATTCTTAGAGGGATCTTGCTGAAGAATTCTTGAAACATTATCAGTATAATATTGACCTGGCGCCAAATTGCACACGACTGCAAGACACGATGTAGCGAAGTAACAAGTCCTTGAAAGAATATGCTCAGCATTAGAGGGAACTCTCTGCCAGAGTTCAACCACCACTCTTTGACAAGGAGCTAATAAATATGTTCATGGGAGATTTACAAGTTCAATACCTTGAGAAGATGGTTGGGAGCCCCTTCTCAACTTTCTCTGACATCGTCACTACCAAAGAAAGAATTTAGAGCCATGTGAAAAAGGGTAAGGTGCCAAGTACTGCTAGTGCCTCGAACGGGGCAAAGAAGCCTTACTCCAACTTTTCCAAGAATAAAGAAGGAGAAACTAATTCCACAATAGGGCCAAGGAGGAATAAAGCTCAACATCTTGTTCTAGTGCCTTATCATCATATTGCAGATGTTGCATCCAACCAATATCAACAGCAGGTTCCACAACAACAACTATATCGGCAATTAGATTATCAACCACAACAACAGTACCAACAAAATGCTCCACAACAACGAGAATACAAGTCTATAAATCCTGAACGTAAATTTGATCCATCGACAGTGCCTTACAACCATACTTTTCCATATATACTCAAAGGTAGACTATTAATGCTTAAAGAATTAAGGTCGACTTATGCCCCTTACCCACCAGGCTATGATGCCAATGCCTGATGTGATTACCATATGGGTTCAGCAGGGCACAACATAGACAATTGTAACGCATTCAAATACAGGGTCCAGGAGTTGATTGATTTAAAAGAAATCACATTCACACCCATAATCCCAAATGTAAAGGCAAATCCCATGCTGACGCATGCGGGGCCATATGTCAGTGCTATTGAGGAGGCTAATGATCAAGAATTGATTGAAAGAGTGGAGAAGATCCAGACCCTTATCTTTGTTATAGAACAATTATTGAATCATGGTATGATCCTATTAAACCGTGATGATTGCAAGGACTGTGTCTCTAATGCAGAGAGTTGTGAAAAATTAAAGAACTGTGTGCAATAGTTAATTAACCAGGGCACCATTCAGATTGGGTGCCTAATCAAAGAAGGGAAGAAGATTGTTATGATGGATGTCTCTTATCCAACACCTGAAGTACATATTCCAATCACTCCTTGGGTGATTCAAATCCCCGCTTCGTTCCCGTACGAGAGCATGCAAGCCAAACCTCGGAGGTATGTACCCAAGGTTTACAAACAGGGACAAGAAAACCAACCTCTAGTAATTAATGAGCCCAATGTTACCAATATCGCCGGTCCAGAAGGAATGACCCCAAAAGTTAAGTGTTTTCTCCAAGAATTATTGAACCTTTGGCTAAGGCTAAATGGAAGGAAGTTTCTGCCAACACTCAAAATCCTGCCCAGAACATTGACTCTCAAGAAGAATCTTCTTCTCTCAAAGCTACTGCCTCATAAAAGGAAGCTAAGGAATTCCTCCGTATTATAAAAAAGAGTGACTACAAAGTGGTCAACCAATTGAGTCAAATTCCTTCAAAGATTTCAATGTTGCCCTTGCTGCTTAATTTAATTTTTGAAGATTAATGTTATTGTGTTGTTAAAGGAATTTTATTAAACTGGATAGGACTTAGAGGGAGCTTACAAACCTCAACCTCGAGACTATCAGACATAAGTGAAGCTTACAAACCTCAGACCCTGAAGTCAACATGTTAATTAAATCAACAACCATTATTCTTAAATACTTATGTTTGTCATCATAAAAAAAGGGAGATTGTTGGAACAAAATTGGTTGATACCATATCCCTTGGGGTTTGATGATAACAACATCTTTAATGAACAATTGGGTATTCTAACATTTGGTCGAGTATATAGGATTATACGACTGAGAACAGATGAAGACAAGCTTGAGCAATTTGCATCTGAAGATCAGACTCTGGCTCTAAAGATCACTTCCGAAGACTCTGACTCTAATGGAAAATTCAGGCTCTAAAGAAAGTCATCCTCTGGTAATCCAAACTCTGAAGCTTCATAAGCCAAGAAGAGGACTCTGAAGTGATCAGCCTTTGGTGAAAGTCAACCTCTTAAGTAGAGTCTCTTCAATTGAGGCAAGTATGACAGACTCAGAGACCTTTTGATCACGTGAAGACTTAAGGAAAAATATCTTCTTAGTTGTATGAGCTTCAACGGATAATTCCTCTTATAAAAAGTTGTTTTCTTGATGTGTCTAATCAAGTACAAACGTTATCAAACCTTTTGGGGAAAGTCTTCAATGTCTCTTTTTCTGCTACCTATATAAGGAGTTGAAGGACCAGATGCTGAAGGCCATACACTACATCGCAAGACTCAGAACATTGACATTCAAAGAGAAGCTACTTTTTCAAAATTGCTAGACTTAGAATGTCTTAACACTTGTATATTTTAGAAGCTCTTAAGTCTTAGGTCTTTCTAAGTTGTATTTTGTCTACACCTCTGATTGTATATCAAGTGTAGTGTTTACCCAAATCTCTTAACATTTTTTTATAGAGTCAAAGTCTCTTTCTTTAGTGTTTGAGCACTTGAAGTCTCTTGCTTGTGTGCTTGAGCATAAAAGTCTCTTACTTGTGAGTTTGAGCAAAAGAAGTCTCTTACTTGTGGGTTTGATCGAATGAAGTCTCTTGCCTGTGTGATTGAGCATTAGAAGTATCTTGCTTGATGCTTGAGCATTTGTAATAAGTTTGGTTATAGTGGAATTTCCTTGGAAGTACAAGGGGACTTGACTATTCTCAAGTTGAATGAGGAACTAGGATAAACTGCCTGTGCCTTTTCTTTTGCTTTCCATGCTTATGTACTTAATATTCTGTTAATGTCAACTCTGATACTCTAAGTTAAATTCTAGTTCAGAATCTAATAAAGACCTTCAAAAGTATACTAGGGTTTCTGAGTCAGACTCTAAACCAAGCGTTCAGAACCATTAGAAGAAAAAGCTGAAAAAGCTTGAAGAAAAAAAGCAAACACAATTCAACCCCTTTCTTGCATTTTTTTCTAACCTTCAAACTCGCCTCTAGAGTTTATCGTGCTATAGTCTTATCTAGAGATGCATCTCCGAATTTGCTCTGCATTATTTTCGGAGATGCATCTTCGAATTGTACTCATGCAAAAAAATTGGGTGATTTTGTGAACATTGTGAATTTCTCTGAACATGGTGTTTATATATGTCTTTATTTCTAATGTAGGTGAGATGAGTGAAAATAACACTGGTCGGATTAGGCTAGGGTGTGTGTCCCAAACTATGTCAGTACATCGTCAGAGGGCCGCAACGAGGACCACGACGCCACGAGTTGCTAATAACTCTTTTTATGGTGCATATACTTTGCATCCCCGAGGTTCCCACTTGTCTAGTTCTCGTAGCCGACTCTCTCAAACCTCACAAGTAGGAAGCCCCTGAAGTCCAAGAGGAAGATGTTGCCGATCCTGATGCACCATTAGAGAGTTATCCAGGAGGGCCATTTGATACCTTCTTACTTCATCTTTATGCAGTTTATACTTCTAGGGATGCCTGGCATGAAGAAGTATATTTCTTTTCTTTTGCAATATATATGTTGTCAACTAATTAAATCCATACTGATGGTTATATTTTTTTTTTACATTAGCATGGTTACTTGAAATCGATTAACCACGTCAAGAAGATTTTGAAGCTGGAACAACCCACTACTGCTTGATTCGTTGATGTTATCCGATATTTTGGGCTTGCTGGTTTATGTTCTTATGCTTACATGAGCATAAACCACGACATACATACGACTTTTGTTGAGAGATGGCATTTAGAGGCGTCATTTTTCCACCTACCTATAGCTGAGATGACCATCACCTTGGATGACATCTCATGCCTCCTACATTTTCCCATAATAAGGAGATTACTGGACCACAAGAGGATCGACCGAGAGGAAGGGGTTGACATGATGGTCACCTATTTGGGTGTTGGCCCAACTGAGGTCGCAAATGAGGCACTTTACGCTAGAGGTGTTCATGCTAGGTTTATTATTTTTTTGGAAAAGCTTTATAAAAAAACATCTACATTGGGCCCTGGATGCCGTAGGCGATAACGTACAGGTTGAGTACCACCGACATTGCAAATTGAGGTGTTACCTCTTGTTCCTGGTTGACACGTCCATGTTTGTGGACAAAAGTGCAACCCATATCGATGTGGTCTACGTTAAGTACTTCACCGACCTGACTGCTATTCACAAGTACAGTTGGGGGCCGCCTGGTTGGTCTACCTATACTCGAAGATGGGTTAAGTTGTGTTTGGAAGACAAAGCATATGATAGAGAGATGCACGCTTCTTATGATAATTTCTTGTTATTAATATTTTCATAATTCATTTGTTACACTTGTTATTAATATTGTATTCAAACCATTTTTCAGGGATGAATCATCTCCCACTCTCCTCGCATCACCGAGTGGGAAGTTGCGCCTGCCTACAATGAGGATTGACCACGTGCAACCACTATTGTTCCGTACATGAGGGATGGGGCATTCGAGTCATTCAAAGTCTCTCTTGATTGCATGGTACCATATGACGTTTGTTTCTGCCCATACGGAGGTCACCGCCAGACTCATCAATTTGACGTCATTTCCTTATACTCTAGATGACTGGCATATGGATCATCTCTTATGTTTCCCTATCTTCCTGAGCGAGTGATGCGCCAGTTTGTCTACTTGCAGATTATTCTAAGACCTCCTCACGAGTCCGCTCCTTCCGACGTCCGTTGTAGAGATCTACAGGTGATACTTGATGATTTCGAGACTCACATAATACCAGAGGAGTATCGTCGGGAGCCAAGCCATGTACATTTAACTTATGTTGAGGGCTACATGACAAGGTTCTATAAGGTGTCACACCCTATCATGACATTAGACGCTCCTGAAAGATCACACCGATCAACTAATCAGGAGATACTTGAGGTTCAGAATGAACGAGTCGATAGTGTGATAGTAGTCTGTTAGTATGTTGCAAAAATTAATAGAAGAGTTATAGAAACATAATTCTTAGAGATGACATTTTCTAGTTGACCCTCTTGGAGTATATTTTTAAAAATTCACCCTATAAAAAATACACCAAAATTTGCAGCATTTTCAGATTTTCTTGACTTCATTTTGATAGACGCATTTCTAGTTAGTACTATCATAGAACCAATTATTCAACTTTATGCAGCTCGGAGCAGTTGAAAACATAAGTAAATAAATAGACACCTTCCCACGCTATGGAATCTAGAGTAGAGAGGTCTCTCTATACCTTTGTTTATTGTATCCTATGTAATGTTTCCAGATGTCTCGTGCCTCCTTCTGTTGACTTTCTGACTTCCACATACACACCTCTTTTTACTTTATTCAATCGAGATATGTGTCCCCAACACAAGTCAGATTGGAAGCCGAATAGAAGAATTTTAAATAATCTTATTACAAACTTTAAGATGTGGGAAAATCAAAAGATGAGCTCATCACAATTCACATGGAGTATATCCAATGAAAGCCCTTTCTTTATATCATACATTGTTCAATTTATTTCATTTTTTAATGCATCACAAAAGTTTTACTTTATCTACTTTTTTATAAATAGAAATCATCATAATTTTATGTAATTGAATTAAAAGTGAAATAATCAGATTTATTGTCCTTTTATTTTAAAATAATTTTATAATATTATCTATTTTTGTTAAAAAATATTTTTAAATAAAGTTTCAAATAAAACTAATTTAAATCGTTATTTGAATTTTTTTATTTCAGGTGTTCCATTTTTAATTATAATTTTTTTAAATATCAAAATTTCAAAAAATCACTTAATTTTAAACTATTTTAAATAATTTCATTTTTAAAATACATTTTTTGAAAAATTATAATTTTATATCAATTAAATTATATTTTTTTAATAAATAAAAAATATTTTTTATTTTATGGAATACAAAATATTTTTTTTCATATTTTTTTCCTAAAAGAACTATACTTTTTTTTATAATTTTATTTTTAATTTTCAACAATTTTATTTTTATTTTTCATAATTATAAATATTTTTTAATTTCTATTATTTTTGTTTTCACTCTTAATAATTTTTCTTTTCTTTTTTATAAAAACTTATTTATATAATTAAAACAGTTTATAAAATAAAATTAATTTATAATCAATTTTAAACTGAATTAAAATTCTTTGATTTAAATAGTTTAACTCATTAACCATTCAAGTGATTCCGTTATTTTATAGTGTAATGTAATTCAGTCTAATAATATAATTTGATTAATGATATTTTTGCACACCTCTAATTCAAATACTCATGTATTGATCATTATTATCATGAGAAAATTCTAACTCCAAAAACTAATTCAAATACTCCTACGTTAATCATTATTATCATGGGAAAGTTCTAACTCCGAAAACTAACTATATTAAAATAAATAATAAAATCACTTTTCACTATTTTATTTGTATGAGTTTCTTTTTTAAGAGAAGTGGAGCATAGCAGCATGCTAACACATCTAAGCTCCAAAATTTAAAAGCAATATGGACAACACACATCATTTTTGATAATTCACCATTCTAAAAAACAGAATCGATTTTGAGTTAGGGCAACCAAACTCATAATTTAGTGACTAAGTAATACTAGTACGATTAAATATTTTTATATATTATTTGTGAAAAATTTAATATTGATTTGTGGCTTAATTTTGCATCAGGGACATGTGTTGGATTCTTGTGCATGTGTATTATTATTATAATATTTTCTTAAAAACTGTTAAAAGAGAAAACCAAAATGTTATATCATTAAGGATCGAATGCATACACTATGGTAAATAAAAAAAAGTTTCTTTCCAATCAAGCACTAATGTTTAATTAATAAGTTTTGGAATCAAAATTATATAATATATTTATAGTTAAAGCAACATTATTCCTACAACATCTTATTTTCTTAATACCAATTCTCTCATAATAATTTATAAAACAGCTTTGTAATATTTTGAAGTTAATTAATCTATCGCCTAACAATCTTTAATT
Organism: Lathyrus oleraceus; assembly: GCF_024323335.1. Lineage (NCBI taxonomy): Eukaryota > Viridiplantae > Streptophyta > Magnoliopsida > Fabales > Fabaceae > Lathyrus > Lathyrus oleraceus. Next base: position 21,866,591 of record NC_066582.1, read on the forward strand.
TTATTTTCTTTTTAAACATATATTTTTGGTATATTAATATTTTTCAGTATTTAAATATTTATTATATGATCATTTTATTTATTATTAAATTTTTGTGAAAAAATAAAACATATTCTTGTAAGTGGTTTGATCTATTGTTATTTTTATATAAAAAGATATTTTTTTTTTAGTATTAATCTATAATAATATTACAATTTAGGCAAAATTAATATTTTTGTAATTAATTTTTATAATTAAATGGATAATAAATTAAATTAGTAGGTTTAAATTTCTTTAAAATAATATGATTTAGGTTAGTCTAGCTTAGTGGAATTATAAATTTTTATAATTTGTATAATTAATTCGACTTTTTTCACGATACTATATCAACTATAGTAAAATGTTGAGGTTCTTGTCACAATGTCTCAAAATTATGCGGGTCTCGTAATTTAAGAATATATTTAACATACAAAATTTGAATGTTTATATTTTGGATCATATGATAATAATTTTTCTAGTGATTTGCGAGATTTTAAAAAAAAATGGTTGCAATGTATTCTCATATTTTATAACTTTAATTTTTAGTTGTTATTAAAACATTTCGATTTTAATATTGTAGATAAAAAATAAATGTTTGTATGTTGATTGCAAGTATGTTGTCTAGTCTTTCACTCAGAACATTGAAATATTTATAATTTTTTTTATAGTTTTTAATATTATTTATATTTTAAATGAAATATTTATTTTAAGTTTTTTTCTATTTTATTTATTAAGGATCAATTTTTAAAATTGGAACATGACCTCCAAATTGTATGAGACGACCATGTCTTTAATGTAAGAATTAAATAATATTTATTTTCTTAATCAAATATTTAAAAAATTATTATATGATAAAAATTCAAGATTAATTGCTCATTTTTTTATTAGGGGTTCATTTTTATTATTTGTCTTGAGCCTCTAGAAAGTCAAGACTGAACCTACCAAAATATATATGATGTACTCTTGAATATGTTGATTTCAAATTGGTTTTTTACTTGAGGTAAGAAAGGAGATCAAATATTTATTTGGGTGAGATCTCTAGAGACGTTGAGATAATGATGAAATAAAACCATTAATGAAGGCAAGTGATAAAGAAAAATCACATGCAGGAGAATGAGAAAGTAAATTGACTCCTAAGATGAAGTAAAATGGTTGACATTCATGAAAGTTAACACTGCGGATGGAGAATCCATGAAGACTTGATTGCCACCGCTCTAAGGGGTATGTGGTGGATCTTTTGAGGTTCTTGCGATTATTTCACCTTATGCAGCGAAGCGAGTAACTTTGGAAGTTGCCTCGATGATGGATTTGGACGGAGATCTGAGAAACAAAACTAATCTTCAATCGAAGATGATCAAGAATGAAGACCTATAATTCAAACTTAAGTGATATGAATTTCTAGGTCAAGGAAAATTCAATTCAGTGAATCGAGGGATGAGTTTTTGAATGTGAAAAATGTGGGAATCAAATGTCGATTATCACAAACGGCGTCATTGTTCCATACTGGAACCAAAATTGATCGGTGAATGATTGATGTGGATCACAATGGTGGACTAAGCTTCCAATACGATGGAGAAGGGGGTGACTTATAAGGTTAACACTCTCACGCCCAAGTCAATATGAGAATGAGATTAAGAGAATGAGATTTTAATTTGAATTACTTGAGAAATGACGCCTTCTCCCTTTTATATAGTAGGGATGTTATAACTTTTTGCTAATCTATCAGTGTGAGATGCATTAATTCGTCTGATTGATCTTGGGTTGGGATTGCCTGCTTCCTCGTTTAGGATAATGTATTTATCCTGCATGCGGTCTAGTCAACCATTTCACTTTTTGGGTTATAGTTATTGGGCCTTATGAGCGGCCCAAAATAGTTTCCCCTTAAGCCGTTACCCCTGCTATATAGTGTAAGGGCTTTACTACATTTTTTCTTCTTCTATCGGAAGTTACTCGGGTGAAAAGCCATGGTGTTACATATATGGTCATGTGGAACTCGCGCCTTAAATGTGCCTCGTACCCTAAAGGTATTTTCACTTGCTTTGTCATTATGACCTTTGGGGATTATAGTACTTGAGTATCTTTTGAGAAAATATAAACCGTTGGTAGTGCTTACTTCCTTCCTGTTTGTAAGATATTGTGCAATCTTTGGAAATGATTATCTTATTTCCTTGATCATTACCTTTTGTTCTTTCATCATCTACATTCTTTGCAACACATTATCTTCTTGACTAACAAGGGTGGTACCGCTTATATTTTTGCTCGCGAAGGTAATCTTGATGGGGCTTTCTTTGAAGTGTCTCCCTCATATGAATAGGATGTATTGATCCCAAACAAATACAAAGACATGTTGCCAATATGGCAGATGTGCCATCCGTTTTTATGAGTGCACATTTTTTATTCTAGGTCTCCAATTGTATGATTTCATAGTTAGGGTTCTGAACCATCTGATAATTTCTCTTTCGCACTTGAATCCTGTGAGTTAGACTTTCGTCAAAGTCTTCTAATACTGGTGTGAGTACGGAGGAGAAGCCATATTTGTCATTTTTCTTCCATCATTTCAAGGTTCAACAAAGTACATCGAATCATGTGAATGGTCAGGATTTAATTACATTGACGCATGTTACCCACTACTTAGAAGTGTATTCCGATTGCTTGAAACACTTTTAAGATCGGATCTTTTTAATTACGCCAAACACATCATATTCGATACAAATTGGACTGGAATAATGATGTGTGGTTTTATATATATACATATATATATATATATATATATATATATATATATATATATATATATATATATATAAACAAATATATTAATTATTGATAGAATTGAAAAAGCTATAATTATCGTTTTAATATTGAAAATGTTAATCATTTTAAAATAATTATTTAAATAAAAAATCAATTACTTTTAGACAAATAAAATATAATAATAAATAATATTAATTTAACTATGTACTACTCCGTATTAGTTTATTAGAAAAAATAACATTTCACGTTTAGATTTTATTTTTATTTTTGAAGTATGGTTTATAAAAAAGATGTAAAAATAATTTTGATTAATTGTTATTTATGAGAAAGATAAGAGAGAAATCAAATTAAATCAAATTTACATTTAATTTCACTTTAAAAAGATTCAATTTAAAAAAAAATACTTAAATCAAATAAAGTATTAAAAGAAAAATGAGTATTTTATTTTTTCTTCTTGTTACGGAGAAAGTATTAAAAAGTAAAAGAAAAAGAAAAAGATATTAAATTAATTATTGTACCAGTTTTATATATTAATTTCTATAATATCTTTAAATATAAACTGTTGTGTAAAAGAAAAGGAAAATAAAAAAGATTTCCATAATTGATGTTGATTTTATGACTCATACTATATGAGTCATTATCATTCAATTATTTATGAGGACATGCAAATCATAATCATAAATTATCAATTAAACCAAATTAATTTCTATTGATTTTTTTCTTCTTCTTTCATATTCAAAGAACCTCATTCTTTCCCACCTTACAGTCTCAAATCAAATCTACACATTACTCTCTAATAAAACAAAACACATCCCAGATTTCTTCCTTACCTCGTTTCGTGTCTTGTTTTTTCTTCCATTAGACAAAACAAAACCATATCTCCACATGGATTCTTCAACTAAAGTTACAACCTTTTTTCATGTCTTCAATCAAATCTAGTAAAAAAGTTTCAATCTTTTTTGTTTTCTCTTCTCATCTCTCTGACCCTTCAGCATGGGAAGAAGAACTTTTCTTCCATATAAAGATGAAACCTTTATGCCTCCATTAGCACAACCACCTTATTCTTTTCATTTTCATCCTAACCCATCACCATTTCCACCCATCACTGTTTCATCTCTTCGATCTGATAATTTCAGTCCAGGTGATAAATCATTGAAGGTTAGTCCAAGTATTCTTCTAATCATTATCATTCTAGCCATTGTTTTCTTCGTTTCTGGTTTACTTCATCTCCTAGTGAGGTTTCTATGGAGGCCTCAGGATAGAGACGCTGAGGATTTGGATGATGTTACTGCTCTTCAAGGGCAGTTGCAGCAGCTTTTTCATCTTCATGATGCTGGTGTTGACCAGTCTTTCATTGATACTACTCTTCCTGTGTTTCTTTATAAGGCTATTATTGGATTGAAGAACCCTTTTGATTGTGCTGTTTGTTTGTGTGAATTTGAGCTTGAAGATAAGCTTAGGTTGTTGCCGAAATGTAGTCATGCTTTTCATATGGAGTGTATTGATACATGGCTTTTGTCTCATTCTACTTGTCCTCTTTGTAGAGGTAATTTGCTTCATGATTTCAATGCGAACAATAGTTGTTCACCTATTGTTCTTGTTCTAGAATCTGGTAGTGATAGTTCAAGAGAAATTGTTCCAGAAAGAGATGCTACTGTTACTGCTACTGCTACGGCTAATACTGCTATAGGTACAGGTAGTAGTGTTCTTGGTAGGACTAGTTCTGTCATGACAACGGATTCGGTTCTTGGTTATCGCGGAGACAATGAATTCGGAGGTGATTCGGCTTCGGTTGAAAACATTTCTAAGCCGAATGTTGGAGTGGAGAAAGTTGTGACTGTTAAGCTTGGAAAGTATAGGAATGTTGATGGTGGTGGAGGAGGAGGGGAAGGAAGTAGTAGCAACAATGTGGATGATAGGAGGTGTTTTTCGATGGGTTCGTTTGCTTATATTATGGATGAAACATCTTCGTTGCAGGTACCGATTAGAACGCCGATGAAGATGAAATCAAGCAAGAAGAAAACTGTTTTGCCTTTGATTCCCGGACGTAGGCCTGCAATGTCGGAATGTGATTGCGAATCAAGAAGGGATTTCAAGTTTGCAAGCTTCGATTCGACTAGAGGAGTAGTTGAGGATTTTGCAGGTATTGGAAAATGTCGAAAAGAGAGTTATTCTATATCGAAGATTTGGCTTAGAGGGAAGAAAGATAAGACTAATGGTGATGCTGCAGATTCATCTAGAAGAGCTGTTTCATCTAGGTTTGCATTACAAAGAACTGTTTCTGAGATGGATTTTGGAGGAAGTGAATTTGGTGGTTATGATGAAGAGAATCAAAGTTGTTATAGTATGGATTCATCTCAAGCTAGAGCACCTTCATTTGCTAGAAGGACTTTGATTTGGCTCACTGGAAGACAAAATAAGGTTGTTCATTCTTCAACTGCTTCTGTTTCTGCTTCTACTTCTACACTTTAGCTTTTTGAACTATTCTTAATTTATCTTACAATTGTAGAATATAGATTTATCAAAAGTATATTTTTAGTGGTAGAAAAGTGGAGGAGAAAGAAAAAAAGTGATGCGTTTATGGGATTTGAATACATTGTTGCTGCATGAATTTTGTTGATGTCCATTGAATGTTTCACCTTAGTGAAAATGAAAAAACTATTGAGAGATTCTTTTGTTCACTTGGTTTTTTCGGTTCGGTTCTGTGTCAAAAAACCCCGACAACCCTAAAAACTCGGCCTAATGTTGTGTACTTGGCGTGGATTTATGAAGCCGTGATGATGCGCGAATGAACGACATTTAACGCGGCTATGTTTGTTTTTACGGTGGATTGGGTGATCACCAAGTGCGTTCAATGGAATCTCCAATTTCGAGCTTTGAAATGTTATAGTTAGAGTTTTGGCGCGAGAGAAATGTACTGAAGCGATGCGAAACATGCATTTAGATACCAATTTTCACATGATACTAAATTTTTAAATCGTGTTTCAGTAATTATATCGCGTAAAATTAATGTTAAATATATATCGCGTAAAATTAATGTTAAATAGAAGGAACTAATTGATCAGTTAAATGTTGGGTTGGGTGATAGTTTAACAAAATTATGACATTTTATCATAAATTTTAGTAAATTATTTTTCGAGCTTCAACATAATTTTGTAAGTTGGTATAAAACTAGATAAAATATATCTTCTTATCACTATTATAAAAAAATATTTATTTATAATAATGATAGGAAAGAATCTATTTTATAAGTTTGTATTCTAGGAAACTCTTGAATATTGAGAAGAAAGTGAAGTAGAAGAAAGTGTAATTTCTTTAAAGAAAGTTATACGTGAAAATGTGTCTTTATGGAAAAGGTAAAATTGGAGCAGAGGTTGGGCCCAATAATAAATGCAAAATGTAGGGACTTTATTAAAACTTTATAATATGGTTGAAATGAAAATTCAAATTCAAAATTTGAAATGAAAATGAAGGGGCTGTCTACTATTGATGTGGAAAGAATAGGTGAAATAGTGTGCATGCATTAAATTGAAGTAATATTGAGAAAGATGGAAAACAAGTATTGGTTTGATTCAATATGATACATTAATTAAGGTCACGAGCACAGTTGGATGCAGCTGTCTGCTGTTATTGCTGCACCTAACCTCTTTAGTATGGAGTACTTCACATTGTTGAATTGAACATGTACTTTCTCACACATTCTCAGTTTTAACTTTTATGTGTGTGTTTGATCTAAATAGTAGAATCTACTTCCATTATTTCATCAAGTTAAATCAAGATTTTGATACAACTTGTTGAAAAGTTTAGAAAGGATTGGAAGCAATTAGGACTCAATACTTTTGAATCACAAAAAAGAGAGACATAGTGAATAACCATAAAACATTAAGTATATGAGTAGTCTTTCTTATATATCTAATAGTCTTTACGTTCCTAACTAATCACTTGTACTTAAACCCAATCATAATTATTCTTAGATAATCGATTTTGAGGATTGAATTTTCCTGCCGTCAGCAAGTCCATGTAGTCATACAATTATGTGTTTTTAACAGTTTGATCAAGATTAGACGGATGTAATTTAAGGTATACTTTTTAAAAAAATATTATTATATAAAATTTAAATTTGGTTATTTTACACAATATGATTAAGATCTAACGGTCATAAACAACTGCGTGATTGCAAGAAAACTCTTAATGCAAAGAATCCATTTTCCAATTTTGATGGGTGCTAACAAGACATTTTTTTCTATTGTATAAAATTTATATAGACACACAAAACGTATACAAATTCAAATGATTTAGCGGGAATATAGATGAAAATATCACATATACATCCAAAATCTTAAGACATTAGATATATGAGTTAAACATAAATCTAATATATTACTCACTCATTATCAAAGTGAGATTAATTGAAGCCAACTAGTTCTTCGGACGTGCGAGTCTCTCACATCCCTTTAACAAGATTCACCTCTCGTTCTTTCACAAAGTCGAACCAACATAAGATCATTTGTTTGGAAGTTTAAAAAGTCGGGAACACCAACAAGATAAATGATCCAAAATCACAAAGAGAAATGATATTTGAACTCCTAAATTTAACACCAAATAACTATCGTACAAAAATACATATGAAACAAGTGTTGATTTAATTAATGATTTTTTTTTATTAATTTGATTTTACAACCTTGTGATACGATGTTGGACACCATAAAAAGTGTCAATATATCTTTTCTCAATCATAAAAGGTGAAAATATAACATCTTTATCAAAAATCTTAATATATTGATCACTTATAAATCTAACATTTTTCATCAATAAAAAAAAGTTAGTTAAACCAAACACTTGGGCTCGAGTGGTAAATGGGCTCCTCCTAAGAAACAAAAGTTCGGAAAATACCAAATTCGATTTCTGATAGGAACAATGCTTGGTCAGACCTATGACCTATCAGGCTAAATTTTGAATTACTAGAGCCCCCTTCCTCTAAAAACTAGAGTGTGAAAAAAAAAGAGTGAGTTAAAACTTGAGAGCTTACTTTATTAAGGCCTCAAATTTTGTCCTACAAATTTAAAACAATTGAAGAGTTGTTCATAGAAATGGAAAAACAAACTATCTGACCTGCTTTGAATCGGCCCGTGACAAGCTCAAGTATTTTGCAGGTCATGTATTGTCCAATCCAAGTCTTTTTGTGGACTATGTTTATTCAGGATGACCCGAACTATATTTAATATTTATTTTTTAATTTAAAAAACTGATTTGTTCAATATAAAATAATAAGAGATTAAAAACTAAAAACTAAAACATATATAAATATTGATTAATAAAAAAATAATTCAACTGCCTGCATCACATATTTTTTAAATGAAAAAACACTTTTATTAAGCAACATTAAGAGAGGGTAAAAGTAGCATTGGAAAGCCCTCAAACCAAGTTCTAGAACCTTGCGACCTGCCTAAACTACAAAGTGGTGAGCATCCATACATAGCAGAAGAAACCTTAAAATGATTTAACAACATTTTACAATCACTAGCAAAGGCATCAAGATAAGTTAAGGACACCAAGGAGTTAATACAATCCACTGTATTGATTGCATCGAATTGAATAAGAACTCGTAAGGTTTAGATCCTTGGCAATTTGAAGGCTCCATCTAATTGCAAGCATTTTAGTTACACATAGAGTGACTGAAATTGACTCATTCCTGCTAGCAGCAACCATAATCTCCAAATTATGGTCTTTGATAACACATCCAAAGGTAGCATAACCCCATTGAAAGACACCTGAGTCCACCTACACAACATAGACACCACTAGTAATAGACTCTGAAACAACACTCTGACTAGGATTTGCAGAAACCCTATCCCTTTTATGTTCTCTGTTAAATTCAATCACACAAGACATTTCCGCTTACGCCACCTATACAAGATCCGTCTTTTTCTGCTAGTACAACAACTTGTTACGGGCAATCCATATTTTCCAAAGGGAAGTACAAAACACCTGAGAACTCAATTGATCCTTACCAACAAGGAAGCTCATAAGTCATCCATTAACATCCATATCAGGAGGAATTCGATATCCCACTGGAGAAGAGAAGCATGTCATTTTTGCAAAGTCACAATGCATAAAAAGGTGTTGTGTTATTTCAGGGGCAGAGTGAGAGAAAGAACACAGAGAATCTAACATGATTCCTTTTAATTGGAGATTAACCTTCAATGGCACGATATCCCACTGAAGTATCAACAAAAGAGGTTCGAGGAAAGTATCTACCTTTAAATACCTTCCCTAACAACAAGTTTTTGTTTGACAATAATCTTAGGGGTGTTTCCTAAGAATACTTGTGTTGAAATCAGAAATGCTCCAAAATCCCATTCCACTAGCACCTTTTGCCCGTTCCAGTTTATTCCAGCTCAACCAATGAATTTTCCTGCTACCATCCTTCGATCCCCACCAAAACTTGGCAATCATGGCTTCGATCTCATGGCAACAACTCTCTGGGAGTTTGTAACAGCTCATAATATAACTAGAAATAGCTTTCACCACCGCTTTAATGATGACCTCTTTTCCCGCCCTAGAAAGAAAATTATCCTTCCACCCTTTAATCTTCTTCCACAGCCTTTCAATGAATAAAGCAAAAATCTCCTTTTAAATCTTCCAAACACCACAGACATCCCTAAGTATTTAGCATGGCTTGTCTTCTTTTTCAATCAGTGAAAGGACACCCTGGACAAAAGCACTTTGCTCTTCATCAATCACCTTTGAGAGTATCCTTTTCAACTTAATGGCAATTGTCTTCGTAACCACTTTCATAGCCACATTACAAAGGCTAAAGGTCAAAAGTCTTTCGAAGTTGAAGGATTATGCACTTAGAGATTAAAGCAATGAAGGTTTTGTTTAACATCTCCAGATATTTGTTCTTATTAAGGATACCCAGAACCATCTTTGTCAAATCTGTACCCACAATGTGCCAAAACATTTGAAAAAACAAGGTCGGGAGAGCATCTGGACTAGGAGCCTTAAGATGGTGCATTTGGAATAATGCTTATTGAACTTCTTGAGCTGAAAACTTAGATTCACACCATCTGATATGGTCTTCATAAAATTTAACCTGAATAACTTCATAAGTCTCTTGGATATGAGATGGAAAAGAAGTGGAAAAATCTCTGAGAAATAATTAATCAATAACCTTTCACAGTTGTCACGCCCATTCCACCAACAACCATTCTCGTCTTTAATCTTCTTGATAGAATTAGTTCTTCTTCTTTGATATGCTTTTCCATGAAAAAACTTGATATGAGGCGCTCATGATTAGGCCAAACTACCCTGCTTTTTTGCCTCCTGTCGCGCCGTGAAAAATACAGATTCGCCACCAGATTTTATTTATTCCAAAGGAAAGGGAAAATAGCGATAAAACCCAAAAGAGAATGGTCTTCGCAACCAAGAGTGGATTCGGAAGCCGGTTATGTAAGGGGAAGATATTAACACCCCTCACATCCATCGTACTCCATGGGAACCACTATGTCGGTATCAATGCATATGGATGTTGTTTATCTGAATGTTGCTTGCTATTGGGAAATGAGATGAATAAGAATAATATGGGAAGAGAAAATAAGTTTTAAATTAGTATGCTCTCCAAGGTTTTGAACCCTTGTGCCTACATATCCTCATTCCTGCAATAAGGAAGTCAGAGCTCCGTAGCTCCACTCACAAACAAGTATTTATTTGGTTGTTTTATGAACAATGTTGAAGTTTATGTTCTACTGTTCACTTTCTTGTATGCTCTAGAATGGGAGCGTTAAGTGTTTGTTTATTTACGGTAGAATGGATGTGTTTGGATCACATTCTAGCAGTTAAACCTTACTTGCTCACGAATTGAGGCTTAAGCTTCATTCACGGTAGAATGGAAGTAACACGCCCTTTTTGAAAAGGTTTGAAAGATGTCCTAAGGTAGAAATTGATTTGATTGGTTGGGTTGATTTTAGTACGGAGACAAAGATCAGACCCTTGGCTAGGTACAATCAACAATCCGAATACTTGGGAGTTGAGAGGACAATGACATCCTAACCACCCTTTTTAATCTAAAAGAGATTTTATTTATGAAATGATTTGGCAAGTTTGATCGTTGGTACTTAGAGGGAGACAAGTATTTAACTCTTTTTCTCTCTCAGAGCAACTTAGATTAGACTTATTTTATTGTTATATATTTTAAGGAGGAAGTCAAGCATTGGGCCCGCAAGATAGGTACGACCGATAACCCAAGTACTGGAATGTTGTGTATAGGCACGTACACCCCATTTTTACGTTTCAGTTTATTGAGAAATTGTTTTGAAAATGAAACTTGACGTTGGATCAAGTGTTTGACATTTATTGTGAAAAAGTGTCTGTGAATAAGGATATAGATGGAAAGATAGAATGAGATAGGTTGAGAAGTTGAGAATGGAGAATGATATGGATAAGAGATATTTGACGTTGGATCAAGTATTCGCGTTGCTTTTGTGAATTTTATTTGGAAAATACTTGAGTTGGATCAAGTGTTCTTTTGGCTTTTGAAAAGTTTTGTTTTTATCATTTGGTTTTATCTTTTATTTATCAGGCATGGAAGCTATAAAAGCATATAAACCTAAACTATTACATTTGCATGGGATGGGGGGACATGTGACCCACAATGGGGGGATGAAATCATACAATACAAATGGTAAGGGATGGAGATTAACAAGTTAAAAACCAAGCACCATGCCTAAAACAATCAAGTGGCATGGGGTCCTCAAACAATACAAAGCAAATGAATGATTAAAGATCATAATAGGATTGAATCCACACTTGAATTAAAATTGAAATCTCAATGACATGTAATCACACAAACACATGGAATTTGTATGAATTAAAACAAATGAATCAAATGGACATATTAAATGACAATGCTAACTCATATAAAAATGGATCATGAACCATTAAAGGGTGATTAATCACAAGATTATAGCAAATAAAATGAACATACATAAGGCATATATCATATAAATTGAAATGGAATTTTCAATTTCTATAAGGAGTATTAAATCTAGGGATCAAAATCTACCTAAACATGAATTAGGAATTCAAATTAATCAAATCAAATTGACAATCTAAATCACCATTGCACTTTAACCTAACCTAAACATAAACATGGTGATCACGAGGCAAATGAAAAATTGAATGGAAAATTCATGATGAAATCAACACTTAAGCAAATTATTCAATCATGAATTATATCAACAAAAATGCATCATCAAACCCTAATGACAAATTATACTAATCACAACAAGGTTAATCAATGGAGTTAATTCTGAAAAATCAAGGTCAAATCCACATTATGATTAAACTAAATCACATTCTAATTAAAAAAATCAATTCTAATGATGGATTATCCTAACAAAACTATGTTAATCCCTAATTAACAAAAATCAAGAAAAATCCTAATTATATCAAGATTAAAAAAAATCAATAGCAATGTTAATCAAAAAATCAGAATTAACATAAATTAAAATAAATAAATAAAGATTAAAAGGGGATTAAGCACGAATTAAGGACAAGGTCATGAACAATGGGCTATAGGGGTTAATAGAAAGGAAGGGGTGTGCAACGAATGTCTTGCTTGGGCCAAAAGCCCAATGCTCTTAACACCTAAGTCCGGTTTCAGCATGTTTGGACCCGAATCTGAAATCCCAACGCCAGCCATGCATCAAGAACCAAAATCGAAGCTTCCATATTTCATTTCGAAGGTTGTTAGGAGCGAGTTGGAAGCTTAGAGGGTTTTGTCAAGTTCAGTTTGAAGGTTCAGTTTTTTTGGAAGGTCATGGATATTAGAGAAAGTTGGTTAGGGGAAGTTAGCTGGAAAATTGGCCATTGGAAATTCAATTCAGGTTCTGTTCTGAGTCCACTTTTTTTGGAGTTTTCTTCGGAATAAATGGCCATTGAAAGTTGTTATGCCTTTGTCAAAATCTGTTGGAATTGGTTATCCAGGTTAGGGAGTTTTTTTTGAGGTTATATGGAGTTTGTTTGGAGACAAGAGTTTGGTTTAATGCTGCTGCTGTTGTTATGACTTGGATAAAACCATGCTATACTTTGTGACTGAAATTTAAATGTGTTGCAATTGTGAGTTTAGTTTGGTGAGAAATATATTAGTGGTTATAGCTTGATTGGAACTGTTTCTATTAGTGGTATACATGGTTATGAGATGTTGGGAAGGAATAGAAATGCTAGTTTGACTAATAGTTAGTTTGTGAATGGAAATTGGTTATGATATGTATGATCATGCTTGAGTTAGGTTTGTTTATGACATTTGCTTATGACATTTGCTTATGACAACATGTATGTGAATGGTTTTGTAGGGTGGATGCACACATGAAGATGGATTGAAGAGTGGAAATGGAAGGTGGTTTGGATTTTTGCTTGCCATGGAACAATGTTGATCAAATGGAATGATATGGATTGCTATCGAGTCATGGTAGAGATGGATTTGTGTTCTTGAGATTGACTTGGAATTTGGCTTTTGAATAATGTACTTTTGGGATTGAACATTGTAATTTTAAATTGAACTATTGTATGTTGGTTTATGGATGGTTTTAATGTGATTTTGAATGTATGGAAATGAGTTTGGAAATGAATGTGAACGTATGTATGTAGTATGTATGAAACTTGATTTAAATGAAATATGTATCTATTGGTTGAAAATGAATTTGAAATAAAAATGGTTGATGTTTGGAAATTTGATGGTTATGGATTAATAAAAATTGAATGGTTTAAATGTATGGTAGAACTAAATGTGTTTAAAATTGGAAATTTGGAATGGTATACATGAAATGGAAAGTTTGAATGGATATATGATTATGTGATGCAAAAAATGAATATGGTTAAAAATGGTTATTGTAATGTAATTGAATGAGATTTATTATGGGATTTTGAATGGTGCAATTGTATATGAAATGGTTTGCAAATGGTCATAAGATGATCATGGTTTAAAATGGCTTAAAATGAACATGGACATGTATTGTATTGAAAAAGAAAATGGTTTGAAAATGGCTTTGGTTAGATGATTGACTTTGGTCAATTGGTTAACCAAAAAGTCAATAGTTGACCAAAAGTCAACTTAGATAAAAATGTGGACCACAAGGCCTTTGAACCAAATGGTTTGTGCTATTGAACTGATCTTGAACCAATGAACTTCAATCTTGCCATGCCATCAATTGGATCACATGAACCTTGCCCAACCAATGAGACCATGAAGTAAAGCTTTGAATGAACTCTAATCCAGGAATTTGGACCATGAATAAGTATGATCTTGAATAGATCCTTAATAAAACCAATGAATGACCAAATGAATAAGATGAATCATCAAAATTGAATGCATACACCATAGATGATAGTGCCGAAATCAAAAATTAAGGTTTTAGGGATTTCACCTGATCTTGATGATGCTTACACCCAACACCAATGAATTATGGCTTCCATTATGCTCCATGATAAAAATAACCAAGATGGAGGATTCACCAATACAAGCATGTCCATTACAATGAACCCTAGCTTGAGGACTCAGCCACCCTTCCATGCTTTGTGTGACCAAAACCCTTAAATCCAAGATTTTGTGCTTCTCAATGCAAATGGAATGTACTATGATGCCATGAATATGCAAATGGAATCCTAAACCAAAAGGTTAGGTAGAAATGAAAGGGGGAGGATAAATTTTGGGGTATGACAACTGCCCCTACTTAATATTATCAAACCTGAATGTGCAAATAACAACGACTTTCAAACATTCGAGGTAGGAGAAGATTAAATATTAGAATATCAAAAAAATTGCCCGTTGGGGATGAATGAAATGAGTGAAATGTGAGGTAAGGCTATCGATGAGGGATTGTTTAATGGTCTGCGTATATGTTTTTGTACACGAATTAGTTGAGATGTTTGTGGGGAGAACGGGTCAGCTGAAGGAGATGTTAGGCATGTGATGGATGTTTTCCACAAGTATACAGAGTGTATCAGAGTAATATAAAAGGTTGTCGAACCCACATAGACCTAATGGTCAATCTATCATTTTCTATTGGTAGGGTGTTTATCTATGGCGATCATAAAATATTAGGAATATGAACAACAAAGTAAAAATAATGGACTTGAATAAATTCAGAAATGTAATACCGGAATATGACTCTCATCGATCAACAATACTCTTATTATTCCTAAGTAGAACTACTTACGGGGCAATGTTTTGTTCCTTGTAAAAGAACTAATTAAAAAGGAATCTTCGCTCTCACGTACTCGGAATCAGGTTTTACTCTCTAAATTAGACCCTCCGCTCTCGCGTGCCCGGTGCGCTTTGCGTTAAAGTAGTGAAAACCCTTTTTTGGAAATTAGGTTAAGCTGCTTAGTAAAAAAAGTAATTTTGGTTGGAAACTTTGGCTTTTAAAGGATTCCCGACCTTCGCTCGGGTAACCGGATTCTAAACTTATAAACGCGTCCGAGAATAGTTTTAAAATCACTTTCTAAAAATAAAGTGAGGGGTTTATTAATCAAAAACTTAACAATTTTATCTTAGGTATTGGACGAATTTCGATCTTACCCGGCGTATCTACGGTCTTACTCTCGTAGTAACCTGACCAATTTAATTTCTGAAAAATTGAGATAAAAACCAAAATAGCCCTGATAGTAATCCTAAAGAAATAACAGATCAAGTACCGTCGAATCGACGGTCCTCACATTCCAGCACCGGTAGATTAGTTGGACATTGTCATAGTAAACAAAAAAGCGAGGGGTTGTAAATTAAACATAACAAGTGATTCAATTAAAATTACGAACGTGCAATGAAATAAATTTAATTTCGAATTTAAGGTAAGGCAAGAAAAATAATGAGCATATAACGTAAATGACTAAAAGAAATAAATAATCCTGATAATAAGAAGTAAATAGACAAAATAAATAAATAAAGCTGACAATAATAAGAACCTGCTCCAAACGAAGTCTTGAATCTGGTATAGAAATAAGTCGAAGGAAAACTTGAACGGGAAAATAAATGCTGGCAAGATAAAACTAAAAGTGCTCCAAACTTAATGACAACCGCAATGCGATAACCCTCCGATGTGAAGAATTAAAGCTCTCGAAAATATGAATATATGGCTTAAGTTGTACTAAGCTTGGATACCTTAAAATGTGAAATTCAACCTCTATTTATAGTGTTACAAAACCCTGGATACCAAGTCAATGTGGCTAAATTCATGTGAGAGAAAAAAGGGGAAAGTGGGAAAGAATGCTTAAGCCCTTTGACCGCTTCACTCTTATAGGGGATGGCGATCGCCATACCCCCTGTGGCGAACACCACCTTCACAAAATGCGGGGGCTTGGTATTTGTGACAATTGGGTCATGAGACACGTCAGCCACATCATGCCTAGCTCTATGGCAATCGCCATGCTGGTCGCCGTAAGTGCAAAATGTGCAGTTTTCTCCGTTTTCCATTCAATTTGCCTCGTTTCTTCGCGTACGGTTTCCACATGGTTAAGTACATGAAATCCAGACAAAGGACCACCATAATACTAGAAATGAAATAAAAAAGACATTAAAATATGTGCAAATCGAGCCAAATATGTGGTACGTTTTAGTGTTATCAGCATGCATGATGTATGTAATATGTTAATGCGTTGTATGGTCATTTTTTTTTGTTTTATCTCTACTAACAAACTTTAGCAGGCATTGAGAAAGAAATTTTTCCGCAGGGGGATATATTGTGTAAAATGTTTGAAAGTGGTTTTTGTAACACCCTTCTACCCAAACGACATATTTAAATAGATTATCAGAGTACAACATGTAGAAGAGTTTACATTTCTTACAACATAACAATTATCGCATCACAACATAAAACATATTATTTATTTTATTAAAACTTCGCAGCGGACAACAACATTAATATTATCATTCATCATATAACAATTCATAATAATGGTTCAACATTATCTCAACAAAACATCTCAACATGTTAGTCATCATAAACAATGTAAATAATAATCAATTATCTATCGAATCCCATAACCCCGGTGTCACATGACCAGAGCATTTGACTCGACTCTGTAGAATAACTCTACACTTATTCTTCAAACCTCAACAATAGCTACTCCTCTTTATCTGCACATTGCTCATCATAGATGAACATAAACACATGCAGAAGGGGTGAGAATTACATTATTAAATAATAATATAACGACAGAATATAAACATAAATATATTTCACATATGCTAACACAGCTCATCATAATCATCATAATCAACATAGTCATGAACATCAACAAAACAACATATCAAATGCAATGCACACACCCATGCATGACTCAACACGACTCGGTATACCCATTTTGTGACCAACTACAGGATCACCACTCCCAGATTCACCACCATAGAATCCGAGTTCCCCGCAAGGAACCAAGCCTCTCAACAAGCCCGGAGTCAACAACATCATTGGAACTCAGTCCGTTCATCACTAGGCATCGGCCTTTCATGAATGCATGCACACCAAGCATGCATCATAATCAACATAGCAACAACAGCATCATATAGTCATGTTATCATCATCATTAACACATTCTATCACAAAAGCATATCACATCATGCCACGTAATCAAACACAGTATTATCACACTCTACTAATATCTATACCACTCAAAGCAACGGGAAATGATCTCTCGTATACCATACATCAGCTAAGTTACCTCGCTCAGCCTAAACAACCAAAAACTGCACAACAACAGCCCAGGAAAGACCACAAGTCTGCCCATACGCGTATTGCCTAGGCTCATACGCGTATTACCCACGCCTGACCAAATCCATACGCGTAATGCCCACGCCCATACGCGTATGCTACGCGTATCACATTCCCATACGCGTACCAACAGAGACCAAAACACGTTCAAAACATCATCTTCCTCATCCATACGCGTATTGCCTAGTGCCATACGCGTACCAGCAATCTCATACGCGTATTGCCTAGTGCCATACGCGTATGACCAGAAACCAGATTTCCAGATCTGCAATGGCTTTTTCTGCTACGAGATCTATCCAAATTCATCCTTCCACAGTCCAAATTTCACACAAAATCACTCATATCATCTAATACAAATAGTCCCCTATTCGATTTCACAAATCCTAACATCATTGCATATAATTTCTACGAATTCCTTCGATTAAAATCCCCATTTTCGTTCATCCAATATTTCACCATTTTCAGCATATTATTGTTTAATAAGGTTCAGACCCCTTACCTCTTTGGATTGAAGGAAGCTCTGAGCAATCTTTGGCCTTTTCCTCTTCCTTCTCTTTCTCTTCAGCGTTTCTCCCCCCTTTCTCTGACTCTGAGGCAAAACACGTGAAAAACAACCTGAGTCCTCACTTTGGCCTCTTTTATCCAATTTCCACTTTTACCCTTCCACTCTTCATATTCCATTTATTTTATTTATTTAATTATTATTAAAATAAATAACATCTATAGTAATAATAAAAATAATCCAATAATTCTACTTTATTTAATTAAATTAATAAAATAATATTAACTCAATTAAATAATTCTCTTATTTTAAATCGGGGTGTTACAACTCTCCCCCACTAAAAGAGTTTTCGTCCTCGAAAACATACCTCAAACAAATAGAGCCGGATACGACTCCTTCATCTGATCTTCACGCTCCCAAGTCAAGCTCTCACCAGCTGGACCTCCCCAAACAACTTTCACTAGAGCAATCTTCTTACCTCTCAGGGTCTTCTCTTCTCGGTCATCTATCCGAATTGGCAACACCTCAACGGTCAAATTATCCCTCACCTGGATATCATCCAACTGAACAACATGCGAAGGATCCGCAATATATTTTCTCAACTGAGATACATGAAACACATCGTGCAGATTAGAAAGCGACGGCGGTAAAGCTATCCGATACGCCACTTCCCCAACCCTCTTCAAAATCTGATACGGACCCACAAACCTCGGAGTAAGCTTTTTAGACTTTAAAGCTCTACCCACACCTGTCGTCGGAGTAACTCTCAAGAACACATGATCTCCCTCTTGGAACTCAAGTGCCTTTCTCCTGTTATCATGATAACTCTTCTGACGACTCTGAGA
The DNA here is from genome assembly GCF_024323335.1 of Lathyrus oleraceus. Taxonomy (NCBI): domain Eukaryota; kingdom Viridiplantae; phylum Streptophyta; class Magnoliopsida; order Fabales; family Fabaceae; genus Lathyrus; species Lathyrus oleraceus. The sequence continues at coordinate 21,885,475 of NC_066582.1, forward strand.
AATCTTCATTTTCTCCTGAATCATCTTAACCCTTTCAGTTGTCTGCTGCACAATCTCAGGTCCGAGTACAACACTCTCACCTGATTCATACCAACACAATGGAGTTCTACACCTCCTACCATACAATGCTTCATATGGAGCCATACCGATACTAGCATGAAAACTATTATTATAAGTAAACTCCACCAACGGCAAATAACTATCCCAAGAACCACTCTGCTCCAACACACAAGCTCTCAACAAATCCTCCAAGGATTGGATAGTTCTTTCGGTCTGACCATCAGTCTGAGGATGATAAGCTGAACTCAACCTCAACTTAGTTCCCAACGCTTTCTGCAAACTTTCCCAAAATCTAGAAGTAAATCTGGGATCTCTATCAGACACAATACTGGATGGAATACCATGCAGCCTCACTATCTCCTCAATATACAACTCTGCCAACTTCTCTAAAGAGTGATTAATCTTCATCGGCAAGAAATGCGCCGACTTAGTCAATCGATCCACAATCACCCAAATAGAATCATTACCTTTCACCGTCCTCGGCAATCCCGTCACAAAATCCATGGAAATGCTATCCCACTTCCATTCAGGAATCTTCAAAGGTTGCATCATACCTGCCGGTTTCTGATGTTCAATCTTTGACTTCTGACAAGTCAAACAGGCATACACAAACTTAGCAACATCTCTTTTCATACCAGCCCACCAAAACAACTTCTTCAAATCTTGATACATTTTAGTTGCACCTGGATGGATGCTCAATCCACTCCTATGGCCCTCTTCAAGAATACTCTTTTTCAATTCAGACACCTCAGGAACACAAACTCTACCTTTAAATCGCAGGATGCCATTCTCATCAATCTCAAAATTACCACCATTACCCTGGTTAACCATAGTAATATGATCAACTAGAGCGACATCAACTTGCTGACCATTCCGAATATCTTCCAGAATTCCACTAGTCAACTTCAGCATACCTAACTTTACACTATCAGCGGAAACTTCACAACCCAAACTCATATCACGGAACTGTTCAATTAACTCAAGCTCCCGAACCATCATCATAGACATATGTAGAGACTTTCTACTCAGCGCATCTGCAACTACATTAGCCTTACCGGGATGATGATAACTCAATTCAAAGTCAAAATCCTTCAGTAATTCTAACCACCTTCTCTGCCTCATATTTAACTCTTTCTGATCAAACAGATACTTCAGACTCTTGTGATCACTGAACACTTCGAATCTGGAACCATACAGATAATGCCTCCACATTTTCAACACAAATACAACAGCTGCAAGTTCTAGATCATGCGTAGGATAATTCCTCTCATGAACTTTCAACTGTCTAGAAGCATAAGCTACAACTTTACCATTCTGCATCAAAACACCACCAAGACCCATCAAGGAAGCATCACAATAAACAACGAAGGACTCACCAGGATTAGGCAAGATCAACACTGGAGCACTGGTCAACCGCCTCTTCAACTCAACAAAACTCGCTTCACAAGCTGCATCCCACACGTACACTTAACCCTTCTTAGTCAACTGCGTCAACGGCAATGCCAACTTAGAGAAACCCTCAATAAATCTGCGATAATAACCAGCTAACCCCAGAAAACTGGGTATCTCAGTAGCAGACTTCGGAGTCTCCCACTGTAATACGGCATCAACTTTAGCAGGATCAACAGAAATCCCACCACTCGAAATCACATGGCCAAGGAAACTCACTTCCTTCAACCAGAACTCACATTTAGATAACTTTGCATATAATTTCTTTTCTCTTAACACCTGCAAAACAATTCTCAGATGTCCTGCATGCTCTTCTTCCGTCTTAGAATATATCAATATATCATCTATGAACACCACAACAAAATTATCAAGGTACGGATGAAATATACGATTCATATATTCCATAAACACACCTGGAGCATTAGATACACCGAACGGCATCACAGTGTATTCATAATGACCATACCTCGTACGGAAAGCAGTCTTCGCAATATCGTCTGACTTCACTCGGATCTGATGATAACCCGACCGCAAATCAATCTTACTGAAAACATGAGCTCCAACCAACTGATCCATCAAATCATCAATCCTCGGCAATGGATACCGATTCTTGATAGTCACCTTATTCAACTGCCGATAATCGACACACAACCTCATCGTACCTTCCTTCTTCTTCACTAACAATACTGGTGCACCCCAAGGAGAAACACTTGGACGCACAAACTTCTTCTCAAGCAATTCTTCAAGTTGCTTCTTCAATTCAACTAATTCAGTTGCCGACATTCTATAAGGAGACATCGACACTGGATTCGTACCTGGTACTAAGTCAATGGCAAATTCGACTTCACGTTCTGGAGGTAATTCACTTACATCCCCCGGAAACACATCCTGAAATTCACAGACAACAGGCAAATCTACACTCACCACTTTCTTATCCGCTTGCAGAGATGCAAATAAAGCGAATATCTGAGCTTCATCTTTCACAAATTCCCCCACCTGCCTAGCAGATAGAAATCTTGCCTCATCATTCTCACCAACTTCAGAAAACCGCACCGTCTTCCTATAGCAGTTGATAATCACGCCATAGAATTCTAGCCAATTCATTCCCAGAATAATATCAATTTGGTGCAAGGGTAAGCACACCAAATCAACCACGAACTCTCTCTCAAAGATCGTCAACTGACAACCTCGACAGACTACAGAAGTCTTCACAGAACCATTAGCAGGAGTATCTATCACCATACTTCCGCCTAGGGACGACATAATCACACCAATCCTGGTCGCACACTCATATGAAATAAACGAATGGGTAGCATCAGTGTCAACAATAGCAAGCAATTCAACATTATTAATCAAGCAAGTACCTTTAATCAGATTATCTTCTTTAGGAGCTTCAGCCCCACTCAGAGCAAACACCCTACCAGTAGTATGAGCTGCAGTAGCCGCCTTCTTCGGTTTCGAGCACTGCGAACTGATATGGCCTTTCTCGCCACAATTAAAACATGTCGGACCAGCATCCTTACATTCCGTAACTCTATGACCAGCCTGACCGCATCGGAAACATCTCAGCACTTTCTTGGCACAGCTATCAGCACGGTGGCCTGGCTCGCCACACTTGAAACATTTACCAGCTATGGGAGATCCTCCCCCACTTGGCTTCTTCGCATCTACCACTTTCTGCTTACCTTTACCATTCGGAGATGCATAAGGACTACCACGATCCTTATTCTTCTTCTCACTAAGACTCTTGTAGTGAGCAGTCCTAGCCTTGCTATCTTCATCAAATATCCTGCACTTGTTAACCAGTGTAGGAAACCTACGAATCTCCTGGTAACCAATGCCTTGTTTGATCTCGGGACGCAACCCGTTCTCAAACTTGACACACTTGGATTCCTCAGCATCAGCATTATTATAATGAGGACAATACTGCACCAGCTCCTCAAACTTCGAAGCGTAATCAGCAACAGACATGTTACCCTGCTTCAGTTCTAGAAATTCCATCTCCTTCTTACATCGCACATCAGCAGGAAAATATTTCTCCAGAAAGACCGTCTTGAACCTTTCCCAAGTCATCTCAGCACCTGGTACTTCAATTCTCTGGCGAGTGTTATCCCACCAGTTTTCAGCCTCTTCAGATAACATATGCGTACCAAACTGCACCTTCTGTGCTTCAGTACACGTCATCACCCGGAAAAATCTTCTCAATTTCCCTCAGCCAAATCTGAGCACCATCTGGATCATAGCGCCCTTTGATGTAGGAGGGTTATTCTTCAGAAACCTTCCCAAATTCTTAAACTCGTCGACCGGCGGATTCTGCTGCGCCTGCATAGCCTGCGCCATAGCAGCCAAAGCCTCAGCAATCGCACGGTCATTTTCTCCAGCCATACCCTGCACAACACGACCACCACCGTTAAATATCGACAGTGTCATTTACACTAATCGACCAACAGGGAAAACATCACATTATGACTCGACTGGACTGACCATGCTCTGATACCACTAATGTAACACCCTTCTACCCAAACGACATATTTAAATAGATTATCAGAGTACAACATGTAGAAGAGTTTACATTTCTTACAACATAACAATTATCGCATCACAACATAAAACATATTATTTATTTTATTAAAACTTCGCAGCGGACAACAACATTAATATTATCATTCATCATATAACAATTCATAATAATGGTTCAACATTATCTCAACAAAACATCTCAACATGTTAGTCATCATAAACAATGTAAATAAATAATCAATTATCTATCGAATCCCATAACCCCGGTGTCACATGACCAGAGCATTTGACTCGACTCTGTAGAATAACTCTACACTTATTCTTCAAACCTCAACAATAGCTACTCCTCTTTATCTGCACATTGCTCATCATAGATGAACATAAACACATGCAGAAGGGGTGAGAATTACATTATTAAATAATAATATAACGACAGAAATATAAACATAAATATATTTCACATATGCTAACACAGCTCATCATAATCATCATAATCAACATAGTCATGAACATCAACAAAACAACATATCAAATGCAATGCACACACCCATGCATGACTCAACACGACTCGGTATACCCATTTTGTGACCAACTACAGGATCACCACTCCCAGATTCACCACCATAGAATCCGAGTTCCCCGCAAGGAACCAAGCCTCTCAACAAGCCCGGAGTCAACAACATCATTGGAACTCAGTCCGTTCATCACTAGGCATCGGCCTTTCATGAATGCATGCACACCAAGCATGCATCATAATCAACATAGCAACAACAACATCATATAGTCATGTTATCATCATCATTAACACATTCTATCACAAAAGCATATCACATCATGCCACGTAATCAAACACAGTATTATCACACTCTACTAATATCTATACCACTCAAAGCAACGGGAAATGATCCCTCGTATACCATACATCAGCTAAGTTACCTCGCTCAGCCTAAACAACCAAAAACTGCACAACAACAGCCCAGGAAAGACCACAAGTCTGCCCATACGCGTATTGCCTAGGCTCATACGCGTATTACCCACGCCTGACCAAATCCATACGCGTAATGCCCACGCCCATACGCGTATGCTACGCGTATCACATTCCCATACGCGTACCAACAGAGACCAAAACACATTCAAAACATCATCTTCCTCATCCATACGCGTATTGCCTAGTGCCATACGCGTACCAGCAATCTCATACGCGTATTGCCTAGTGCCATACGCGTATGACCAGAAACCAGATTTCCAGATCTGCAATGGCTTTTTCTGCTACGAGATCTATCCAAATTCATCCTTCCACAGTCCAAATTTCACACAAAATCACTCATATCATCTAATACAAATAGTCCCCTATTCGATTTCACAAATCCTAACATCATTGCATATAATTTCTACGAATTCCTTCGATTAAAATCCCCATTTCGTTCATCCAATATTTCACCATTTTCAGCATATTATTGTTTAATAAGGTTCAGACCCCTTACCTCTTTGGATTGAAGGAAGCTCTGAGCAATCTTTGGCCTTTTCCTCTTCCTTCTCTTTCTCTTCAGCGTTTCTCCCCCCTTTCTCTGACTCTGAGGCAAAACACGTGAAAAACAACCTGAGTCCTCACTTTGGCCTCTTTTATCCAATTTCCACTTTTACCCTTCCACTCTTCATATTCCATTTATTTTATTTATTTAATTATTATTAAAATAAATAACATCTATAGTAATAATAAAAATAATCCAATAATTCTACTTTATTTAATTAAATTAATAAAATAATATTAACTCAATTAAATAATTCTCTTATTTTAAATCGGGGTGTTACAGTTTTCCAGGTAGAACCTGGGCTTTGGGGTGATATATGACTTAATCGGGGATACAGTTTTCTCGTATAACATGTAACGAGAACTCCTTAGCAGAAGGACAAGAAAGAAAGGAGGCAAATAAGATACTGGGAATTTTTTAACAAAGTTTTAAGAAGAAGAGTGAAATCCATAGGGACGAGTGATGGATACCGATACAGACGAGTATTGGAAGGGATTAGCACAAATGAAAGTTGAAAAATCAATACGAGCGAGTATTGGAAACGACTCAATACGAAGGAAGGTTAGAACTCAATACGAACGAGTATTGGAAAAATAATTGACACAGACTAGGGAATCAATACAGACGAGTATTGCAAGAAGGATAAACACAGACGAGTGTTGAGAATCAAGACAAATGAGTATTGAAAAACAGATTAACCCAGACGAGTGTTGAAAAGAAGGAATAACACAAACGCGTGTTGGGCTTTAATACAGACAAGTGTTAAAAGAAATAACACAAATGAGCATTGGAAATCAATGCATATGAGTATTGAAAAAAAGCGATAACACAGACGAGTGTTGGACCTTAATACAAATGAGTATTGAAAAAGAAATAACACAAACGAGCGTTAGGAGTCAATATAGACGAGTATTGGAAAAAAGAGATGACACAGACGAGTGTTGTAAATCAATACAGATCAGTAATGAAAAGAAGGGTAAACACAGACAAGTGTTAGGAATCAATACAGACGAGTACAAAAAGGATAGACACATACGAGTGCGGGAACTCAATACAGACGAGCGTTGATAGAGGGTATCAACATAGACGAGTGTTGGAGAGAAATACAAAAGAGTATTGAAAAAACAATAACTACATACGAGTGTTGGAGATCAATACAGACGAGTATAAACAAATGATAACCACAGACGAGCACTGAAAAAAAGATAGCAACACAGGCGAGTGTTAGAGATCAATATAGACGAGTATCGATAAACTGATTAGCACAGACAAGTGTTAGTGCCCAATACAGACGAGTATTGGAAAAAGATATCAATATGGACGAGTGTTAGAGATCAATTAGACGAGTATTGAAAAAAAGAAGGAATAACACATACGAGTGTTGGTGCCCAATGCAGATGAGTATTAGAAAAAGATATCAACACAGATGAGTGTTGGAAATCAATATAAACGAGTATTAAAAAAAGAAGGATTAACACAGACGAGTGTTGGAGATCAATACAGACGAGTATTGAAAAAAGGGTTGACACAAACGAGTGAATCAAGACGGACGAGTACTGAAAAAAGATAAACACAAACGAGTGTTGAAACTCAATACAAATGAGCATTGGAAAGAGATATCAACACGAACGAGTGTTGGAGGTCAATACAATCGAGTATTGAAAAAAGGGATAATTAACACAAACGAGTGTTAGGGATCAATAGAAACGAGTATTGAAAAAAAGGGGTAACACAAACGAGTGTTGGCATTCAATACATACGAGTATTGGAAAAAGATATCAACACGGACGAGTGTTGGGAATCAATACAAGCGAGTATTGAAAAAAGAAGAAATAACATAGACGAGTGTTAAGGATCAACACATACGAGTATTTAAAAAAGGGGTAACACAAACGAGTGTTGGCGCTCAACACAGACGAGTATTGGAAAAGATATAAAAATGTACGAGTGTTGGAGGTCAATATAAATGAGTATTGAGAACAAAAAGAATTAACACAGACGAGTGTTGAAAGAGAGATTTATTTAAATTTTTTTGGTGAAACTCTCATATTTTTTGGATCAATATTAAAATTAATATGAATTAATGAAAATAAAACAAATTAAATGAAATTCAAATAATTAGAAAAAACGTGGACCACTTGATCTCCCTAATTAATTGAGGTGGCATATCAGGTGGATCAGCGCGCGCGTTCCACAATAGACCTAAGTCAATGCGCTGCAGGGATGGTAATTAAAACCAGCGCGTGAGATTAAAACGTTTCAAATGAGATCAATGGCTCAAAACCTGTCCAACACACCACTGGCGTTGGACCTCCGGTCACCTTCTCAGGCGAGGTCCACCGGACTGGTTCACTCATCACCATCAAGAAAATGAAAAAGGAGGACACAATCTGAAAGAAAAAATGGCGTAGAGCACGAATCTGACCTCAATTTCAACTAACTCCAAATATATAAAAAGATATAAGGAGTTGAACTTTGAGGTGTGTCAACTGAGTTGCTTCGATTTGACCTCTAAGCAACTCAATCTTTTTGCCTATATTGGTAAGACTTCAGACAAACATGTGAAGTCAAGCTTCTCTATGATGAATGTTTTTGATGAAGACAAAACTCCAAGCAACAAGAAGGCAAATATTTTATTCTATGATAAAGAATCTTGATTCAAGAAGTTAAGCTTTTCACTTCAAGAAGGTATAATGAGAATACTTACCTTTACTAAAGTCTTAGATGCTCAATTATTCATATGGCTATTGCATAACTTTTCATAGTGCATGGAAAATGTCTTAGAATCATATTTTTCATTTTCAAACTGGGTAAATCGATTTACCTATAAGGGAAATCGATATACCACTGAAGCTTACATATTTTTTTAAAGCAAAAATTAATTTTTTCACTTAGGTAAATCGATTTACCATTTAGGGAAGTCGATTTACCACTGGAGCATTACATTTCCAGAAGCGAAATTTTAAGTTTTTTAACTAGGTAAATCGATTTACCTCTTAGGGAAATCGATTTACCACTGAAAGATTTTGAAATTTTTTAAACATTGCAACAGGGTAATCGATTTACCCATTATGAATCGATTTACCACTGTGTGTTTCTGAAAAATCAGTGGTTGTTCATACACCTCTTCATGCACCATTTCATTTCATCTTTTCATTTCATCTTTTCATTTCATCTTTTCATTTCATCTTTTCATTTCATCTTTGACAATTGTTCATGATTCTTTCATAACATTATCATGTTTCATTTGAGGTGTTATGTGCATATAAATACATGATATTTCAAATTCAAATTTCACCTCTTCCAATCAATCTCTTAGAATTTTCAGAATTCACACTTATTGTCTTAAGTCTTCATTCAAGATTTTTCTGCATATTTTCATATCATTCAAAACAGAAAATTCTTGAGCAATCTAATATCTTTGTGTTGTGAATTATTTTCATTGGAAGAGAAGATCAAGCAAATTGATATATCACTTTGAGTGATCATTATACTACAAACTTTACATTCAATCCATTGTTGTAATCCATATCTTATTTTTAGAATTGTTGAAAAATAAGATTGTGTGTTTTGTAAACACTTTGTTGTCCAGGATTGTTGGAAGCAAGAGAGTTGAGTTTGAGAGGATTGTTCTTATATCAACTTGGTGAATCACAAGAGGTTGTTCTTTGTGATTGTGTCTGTCGTGTACAAGTCATAACAGATAGTGAAATCTCTTTCATGTTGAAAGGGGACTGGAGTACTCTCGATCTGTGAGGGGAACCAGGATATTTCTTCGTGTTCTTTATCTTTCCGCACTTTACCATTCATCGCTTAACATAACCAGAAAAGAAAGAACAGAGTTTTACATAAACCGTAAAAAGTGTTCAAAGATCCTAATTCACACCCCCTCTTAGGCGCTACTCAACTAACAATTGGCATCAGAACAAGTTTTGGTAACTTGCTCCACAGATCCAGACGATGGCTTCCGCAAGCGCAAACCCGGTTTTTAAAGATGGAGGTAGTAACAACAAACCACCTCTATTTTCTGGCGAATATTTCAATTTCTGGAAAATCCGCATGAAAGGACATTTAGAAGCACAAGGAGATGGTATCTGGGAAACCGTTGAAAATGGTTTGCATAATCCAACAAGTGTAATCAATGGTGTTGGCACCCCAAAGATCAAAAGTTCGTATGATGAATACGATAAGAAGAAAATACTTAATGAGAAGAAGGCCATCAACATTCTTCGAAGTGCATTAAGTATGGACGAGTTCTTCCGCATATCTCAATGCAAATCTGCGAAAGAAATATGGGATACCTTGGTGGAGACTCACGAAGGAACCACTAAAGTCAAAAGATCCAAATTAAATACATTGAGTCAAGAATACAAAATGTTCAGAATGCAGCCCGGAGAATCCATCGTTGCTTTACAGAAAAGATTTGTTCACTTAACGAATAACTTAATCGCTCTTGGAAAGACCTTCACAAATGATGATTTCAACCTTAAAGTGCTTAGATCCTTGACTAGAGAATGGCAACCAAAAGTAACGCCCATATCGGAGAAGAAAAGTTTTTCCACTATGACGTCCGCATCATTATTTGGAAAACTCCAAGAACATGAACTTGAACTTGGAAGACTCAAAAAGCATGAAAATCAAGAGAAGAAATCCAAAGGAATTGCTTTAAAAGTAGATTCAAAGGAAGATAGAAATGATGGCGTATCGGAGGAAGATGAAAATTTCATGCTCCTTGTTAAAAGGCTTGGTAAGTTTTTTAGTAAAAATGACAAACCCTTTAATGCAAAAAGAAATAAACATTTCAGGAAAAGGGAGGCTTCCACATCTACCCAAGAAGTCACATGTTATGAATGTGGAAATCAAGGTCACATAAAGCCGGATTGTCCGAAACTCTCAAAGAAAGGTGGCTTTAAAGGCAAGAAGGATTTCAAGAATAAAAAGGCATATGTTGCATGGGAATATAATGAGATAAGTTCTTCATCCGAATTAGAAAGCGACGAATGTGCAAATCTAGCATTAATGTCCTCGCACCATTCTGACGATGAAGAAGATGAGGTTAGTAATGAGTTTTCTCTTTTCGATAGTGATGCATAAGGTTCTATAAATGAACTTCTTGAAGAATGCAAAATTCTGTATAAAACTATATCATCTCAAAAGAAAACAATTTTATAGAAGAAAAAATTGTGACAATTGAAAAGGATGTCAACGATGAAAAACAAAAGATGATTAGTGAAAAATAGAATTTTGTATGTAAAAATTATGAATCACTTTCTTTCCAAATTGTCCAATTAAAAAGAGTTCTTGAAAGGTATGAAAAAGGACAAATTGGGTTGGAAGGTGTCCTTTGCCAACAAAGATATTCCAATGACAAAAGTGGATTTGGTTATTCAAAATTTTCCAAGCCAAGTTCAAGCAAAACTGTCTTTGTTAAGGCTAATGACCAACCAACCAAAGAGAAAGTGAACAAGGCAAAAAATGTCCATCACTATCCTAAAAGAAAAAGATTTTCTAAAAAGAAATCTTATGTTCCTAGATATAGAAGCAATTTTGAACCTACTTGTTTTTATTACGGAATAATTGGCCATACACCTAATGCATGCTATGTTAGAAACTTTAGCGTAGCAAGTGGGCATTACGTATGGGTAAAGAAAGGCACTAATTATGAAGGACCCAAAGCAATTTGGGTACCTAACAAAATGTAACTTTGTTTTGTAGGAATGCTTGAAAACCACATCAAATCTTTGGTATCTTGATAGTGGGTGTTCCAAGCATATGACGGGAGACATAATTTTTCTTTCAAATCTAGCATTGAAGGCCAAGGGTTATGTCACATATGGTGATAACAACAAAGGGAGAATTCTTGGCATAGGCGAAGTTGGAGCACCACCTTTCACATCCATTGAAGATGTCCTTTATGTCGAAGGACTAAAGCATAATCTTCTAAGCATTAGCCAACTTTGCAACAAGGGCTTCAAAATCAAGTTCACCAAAGATGAATGCTTGATTGTAGATGAAGTCTCTCATGAGGTAAAACTCAAAGGTACAAGAATTAATAATATTTTTATGATTTCCCTTGATGATGTATCTTTGAAGGTAAAATGTCTTATGGTAAACAACAATGAGTCATGGTTGTGGCATAAAAGATTCGCACATATTCATATGGAAATTTTGAATAAACTTATAAAGCATGATCTTGTCATTGGTTTGCCTAAGATAAAATTCGTCAAAGATAGACTTTGTGATGCATGCCAGAACGGGAAACAAATCAAATCAACTTTCATATCAAAGAATGTGGTATCCACTACAAGGCCACTACAATTGTTGCATATGGACTTATTTGGTCCATCAAGAACAAGAAGCTTCGGAGGTAATGTATATGCTTTAGTTATTGTTGATGATTTCTCTAGATACACTTGGACTTTCTTCTTAGTGCAGAAAAATGATGCATTCAAGGCATTCAAGGCATTCAAGAAATATGCGAAGTAAGTCCAAAATGAGAAATCGCTAACTATTGCCTCCATAAGAAGCGACCATGATGGAGAATTCCAAAATGCCTCCTTCGAAGAGTTTTGCGAAGAACATGGAATATTTCATAATTTATCGGCACCAAGGACTCCTCAACAAAATGGAGTGGTGGAAAGAAAGAATAGGTCACTTGTGGAACTTGCACGAACGATGCTAAGCGACTCAAATCTTCCAAAGTACTTTTGGGCGGATGCTGTAACACCCCGATAAAAATAAGATAATTATTTAATTTAAGTTAATATTATATTTATTAATTTAATTAAATAATTGGAATTATTGGATTATTATTATTATTATTGGAATAATAATTATTGGAATATATATATATGTTGGAAATAAGGAAAAAGAGTCCATTTGGTAAATAAAAGAGTTTTCACGTGAAAACAGAGAAGCGGCTCAAAAAGAGGAAAAGGGCAAAGAGGCAGAGCAAGAGGAAGAAGGTTGGAGAAGAGAAAAGCTTGAAGCTTAAAGATTCGCCGGATTAACTCAGGTAAGGGGGGTTTATCGTCGTTTAATGGGTATTATGGGTTAACATGTAATGGGTAGTGATAAACCGTTGAATTGACCCTAATTGGGATGTTGAATGCTGAAAAATTGTGTTGGATAAGTTGTGTTAGAGCTGTAATTGAATCTGTAATTGGATGGGTAGTGATTTCCCGAACGTATAGCTTTTTACGGAATCGGAATCGGAGGTCCGGAAGTCCTCCAACGGCGGAAATTGCGGAGAATTCTGCATTCTGCTTCGTGTTAGCGCAGGAACAGCTTTCTGTCTTGCGTTAACCGGTTAACCCAGGACGTTAACCGGTTAACACTGTTAGGAATTTGGGAAATATTGCTGTTTTGCTTGCGTTAACCGGTTAACCCAGGGCGTTAACCGGTTAACACTGTTGTGATTTCTGAGAAATTGTTGTTCTGTCTGCGTTAACCGGTTAACCCAGGGCGTTAACCGGTTAACACTGTTAAATTTGGCCAGGAAGCGTGTTTTGGTCTGCGTTAACCGGTTAACCCAGGGCGTTAACCGGTTAACACTGTCGAAAAATGGGAAAATTGGTACTTTAATGTTGTGAACATAATTGGTGATTGGCCTATATCGGTGTGTGATATAGTAGGGATTATTCCCGTTGTTTTGAGTAGGATAGGTATTAGTAGAGTGTGCTAATGCTGTGACTGAATTATTTGGCATGACATAATATGATTATGTGATAAATATGATGATATGTGAAAATATGCATAATGTTGTGACTGTATATATTATGTGTGTAATTGTGGATGGACTGTTTTATGGCTTAGAGTGTGAGCATATGTCCATTGTGGATTGTTATTGATGTTACATGCTAGGTGATTTGGCATAGCATAATGTGGCCTTTATGGTGGTAGCTAATTCCCATGGTGAGGAATTAGTGATGTTAGTCATTTTGGACTGTTGTTGATGTTTGCATGCTAGGTGATTAGCATGCATAGCATGGCCCTTGGGGTGGTAGCTAATTCCCATGGTGAGGAATTAGTGATGTGAGTCACTAGGTCTCAAATGAGTGGGACTAGTGAGCTTGGTAGCCGTACCTGGATTTGGTCGGTGAAGTTGAACTATATGTTCACGAATAGTCGGTACCGCATGCATGGAGTCTCATTGCATAATGTATGTATGGCGTATGATATGAATGGATGTATTCCAGTATTATACGTGTGTTGTGTGTTGTGTTGATGTTGAGTATGATTGAGTTGGTATTGTCGTTGCTGAATGGGTAATCTGATTTGGGTGATGAAATGTGTTAAATTACTTAACATTGCATGATATTTTATAATGCTTATTATATCGATTGAGGAACTCACCCTTACAACTGTTTTTCAGGTAACGAGCAGTGATTGAGTAGGAGCTAGTGCTTGGAGTCTAGTGTAGTTCCTTAGTGGGTCATGCTCTGGTAGATGTAACATCGGGATGGGATGTTTTAAATGTTTCTTGTTGGTTGTGAACCAGTTACATGTAATATGCTATATGTTTTGAATGATCGATTTGATCTCTATCCGCTGCGTATTGTGCAATGCTTTATGTTTTGAATTAAATAATTAGCATGACTAAATATTATGGTGAATGGTGTGAAGTATTTGTGTGACACCCTTAATTGCACCTTTACTCTGATGATATATGTTGTTATTTTAATTAAATAATTTGGGTATTTTAGAAGGGTGTTACATTAGTGGTATCAGAGCATAGTCGGTCGAGTCGAGTCGTAATTATTCTGTTTCCCTGTATGTGATAGGTGTTGTGTAACCCTATCCGTACTTATTGTTTTAGCTTGTTGGGTTTTCAGAATAGAGATGGCTGGAAGAGGTAGAGATGATGCTGCGATTGCTGAGGCTCTGGGTATGCTAGCTGGAGTACTTGGAGGAAATCCGAATGTTGCAGGAATGGGAGCTGCTTGTCAACTGAGTGAGTTCCAGAAGAACAATCCTCCAATGTTCAAGGGAGCATACGATCCAAATGGTGCTCAGAAGTGGTTGAAGGAGATCGAGAGGATCTTCCGAGTGACTGAGTGTGCTGATAACCAGAAGGTCAGGTTCGGTACGCATATGCTGTCAGAAGAAGCAGATGATTGGTGGGTTGCTACCCGCACTGAGTTGGAATCTGCTGGGAATGCTGAGATCACTTGGGCTGTGTTCAGAGAGAGATTTCTGAGGAAGTATTTTCCAAAGGATGTTAGAGGAAAGAAAGAGATAGAGTTCTTAGAATTGAAGCAGGGCAATCGGTCTGTTACTGAGTATGCTGCTAAGTTCACAGAGCTGTCGAAGTATTACACTCCCTATGATGAGGCTACTGGGGAATTTTCAAAATGTGTGAAGTTTGAGAACGGGTTGCGTCCCGAGATCAAGCAGGCTATTGGATATCAGCGGATTAGAGTGTTTTCTGATTTGGTTGACTGTTGCAGGATTTTTGAACAGGATACCAAGGCCAGAGCGGAGAGCTATCAGCAGAGGGTTGATAGGAAAGGCAAGAATCAGAATGATCGTGGAAAACCGTATGCAGCTGGCAAAGGTTTCCAGAGACAGAGTGGGATGAAGAGGCCTAGTGGGGGAGACTCCAGTGCCCCTGCTAAGTGTTACAGATGTGGTCAGGCTGGACATCGTTTCCATGAGTGTACCAGTGCTGAGAAGAAGTGTTTCAAGTGTCGCAAAGGTGGTCACTTGGCTGCAGAGTGCCGGTTGAAGACTATGACTTGTTTCAACTGTGGAGAGGTGGGTCATATCAGTCCACAGTGTCCTAAGCCGAAGAAAGATAACCAGTCGGGAGGCAAGGTCTTTGCTTTATCGGGTTCTGAGACTTCTGCAGATGATCGTTTGATCCGAGGTACGTGTTATATTAATGGCTTTCCTCTTGTAGCTATTATTGACACAGGTGCGACTCATTCCTTTATATCTTTGGATTGTGCTGTGAAACTTAAGTTAGAGATATCTGAGATGCATGGAAGTATGGTGATTGATACTCCTGCGAAGGGTTCAGTGACTACTACTTCAGTTTGTTTAAATTGTCCTTTGAGTATTTTTGGTAGAGACTTTGGGATGGACCTAGTGTGTCTTCCACTTGTGCAGATTGATGTTATCCTGGGTATGAACTGGTTGGTGTTTAACCGAGTCTATATCAACTGTTTTGATAAGACTGTGATTTTTTCTGAGAATGAGGAAGGAAAGGATTTGTTTCTATCAGCAAGGCAGGTGAATGAGGAAGTAGCAGATGGGGCAGAGTTGTTTATGCTGTTAGCGACTTTGGAGGCTAAAGATAAACTGGCGATTTGCGATCTAGCTGTGGTGGGTGATTTTCCTGATGTGTTTCTGGAAGAAGTGAATGAATTACCGCCAGAGCGTGAAGTTGAGTTCTCGATTGATTTGGTACCTAGGCCGGTGTCGATGGCTCCGTACCGTATGTCTGCTGTTGAGTTAACTGAATTGAAGAGTCAGTTAGAAGATCTGTTGGATAAGAAATTTATTCGTCCGAGTGTGTCACCGTGGGGTGCACCAGTGTTATTGGTTAAAAAGAAAGAAGGTACTATGAGATTGTGTGTGGACTACAGGCAACTGAATAAAGTGACGATCAAGAATCGGTATCCTTTGCTGAGGATTGATGATTTGATGGATCAGTTGGTTGGTGCGAGTGTGTTCAGCAAAATAGATTTGAGATCTGGGTATCATCAGATACGTGTGAAAACTGAGGATATTCAGAAGACTGCTTTCAGAACGAGGTATGGACATTATGAGTATTCTGTAATGCCTTTTGGTGTGACTAATGCGCCTGGAGTGTTTATGGAGTATATGAATAGGATTTTCCATCCGTACCTAGACAAGTTTGTCGTGGTGTTTATTGATGATATTTTGGTGTATTCGAAATCTGAAGAAGAGCATGCTGAGCATTTGAGAGTGGTTTTAGGAGTTCTACGCGAAAAGAAGTTATTTGCTAAACTGTCTAAGTGTGAATTTTGGTTAGAAGAGGTTAGTTTTCTTGGTCATGTGATTTCAAGAGGTGGTGTTGCTGTTGATCCTTCTAAGATAGAAGCGGTATCTAAGTGGGAAGCTCCGAAGTCAGTTTCTGAGATAAGGAGTTTTCTTGGACTTGCAGGTTATTATAGGAAGTTCATCGAGGCATTTTCTAAGTTGGCGTTACCGTTGACGATGTTGACTAGAAAGGGGCAAGCGTTTGTTTGGGATTCAAAATGTGAAGAAGGTTTCCAAGAGTTAAAGAGAAGGTTGACTACTGCTCCTATTCTGATATTACCGAGTTCGTCGGAATTATTTGAGGTTTACTGTGATGCTTCATTGTTGGGTTTGGGTGGTGTGTTGATGCAGAATAAGCAGGTTATAGCTTATGCTTCGAGACAACTGAGGGTTCATGAGAGGAACTATCCGACACACGATTTAGAGTTGGCAGCTGTGGTATTTGTTCTGAAGTTATGGAGGCATTACTTGTACGGGTCAAGATTTGAGGTTTTCAGTGACCATAAAAGTTTAAAGTATTTGTTTGATCAGAAAGAGCTGAATATGAGACAGAGGAGATGGTTAGAGTTTCTGAAGGATTATGACTTTGGTTTGAATTACCATCCGGGTAAAGCAAACGTAGTAGCTGATGCATTGAGTCGGAAATCATTGCATATGTCTATGTTAATGGTTAGAGAATTGGATTTAATTGAGCAGTTTAGAGACTTGAGTTTGGTGTGTGAGAGTACTCACAATAGTGTTAAATTGGGAATGTTGAAGTTAACGAGTGGTATTCTGGATGAGATTAGAGAGGGTCAGAAATCCGATGTGCTTTTGGTTGATAAGTTGACTCTAGTGAATCAAGGTCAAGGTGGTGAATTCAGAGTTGATGAGAATGGTGTTTTGAAATTTGGTAATCGGGTGTGTATTCCGGATGTTACCGAGCTTAAGAAGAGTATTCTTGAGGAAGGACATCGTAGTGGCCTGAGTATTCATCCTGGGGCTACGAAGATGTACCATGATTTGAAAAAGTTATTTTGGTGGCCGGGAATGAAAAGAGAAATTGCGAGTTTTGTTTATTCTTGTTTGACTTGTCAGAAGTCAAAGATTGAGCATCAGAAGCCGTCTGGGCTAATGCAACCGTTGGCTATTCCAGAGTGGAAGTGGGATAGTATCAGTATGGATTTTGTTTCTGGTTTACCGAGGACAATTAAGAATTTTGAAGCTATTTGGGTGATTGTTGACAGATTGACGAAATCGGCTCATTTCATTCCGATCAGAATGGATTATCCGTTAGAGAGATTAGCCGAGTTGTATATTAAGAATATTGTAAGTTTGCATGGTATTCCGTCTAGTATTGTTTCGGACAGAGATCCTAGATTTACATCGAAGTTCTGGGAAGGTTTGCAGAGGGCTTTGGGAACTAAGCTGAGATTGAGTTCTGCATATCATCCGCAGACTGATGGTCAGACTGAGAGGACGATTCAGTCATTGGAAGATCTTTTGAGAGCATGTGTTTTGGAAAAGGGAGGTGCTTGGGATTGTTATTTACCTTTGATTGAGTTTACCTACAACAATAGTTTTCATTCGAGCATTGGTATGGCACCGTTTGAAGCTTTGTATGGTAGGAGATGTCGGACACCTTTATGTTGGTATGAGTCCGGTGAGAGTGTTGTAGTTGGACCGGAGATTGTTCAATAAACTACGGAAAAGATTAAGATGATTCAGGAGAAGATGAGAATTGCTCAGAGTCGTCAGAAGAGTTATCACGACAAGAGAAGGAAGTCACTTGAGTTCCAAGAGGGAGATCATGTGTTTCTTCGTGTTACTCCAATAACTGGTGTTGGTCGAGCTTTGAAGTCAAAGAAGTTGACACCTCGATTTATTGGTCCTTATCAGATTTTGGAGAGGATAGGGGAGGTAGCCTATCGTATCGCTTTACCGCCGTCGCTTGCGAATTTGCATGAGGTTTTTCATGTGTCTCAGTTGAGGAGGTACATTCATGATCCGTCGCATGTAGTCCAAATAGATGATGTACAGGTGAGAGATAACCTGACTGTTGAAACATCACCTATGAGGATCGAGGATAGAGAGTTGAAGCAGTTGCGGGGTAAAGAGATTGCTTTGGTAAAGGTAGCTTGGGGAGGACCAGCAGGTGGCAATGTGACTTGGGAACTTGAGAGTCAGATGAAGGAGTCTTATCCAGAGTTATTCGCTTGAGGTATGTTTTCGAGGACGAAAACTCTTTTAGTGGGGGAGAGTTGTAACACCCCGATAAAAATAAGATAATTATTTAATTTAAGTTAATATTATATTTATTAATTTAATTAAATAATTGGAATTATTGGATTATTATTATTATTATTGGAATAATAATTATTGGAAAATATATATATGTTGGAAATAAGGAAAAAGAGTCCATTTGGTAAATAAAAGAGTTTTCACGTGAAAACAGAGAAGCGGCTCAAAAAGAGGAAAAGGGCAAAGAGGCAGAGCAAGAGGAAGAAGGTTGGAGAAGAGAAAAGCTTGAAGCTTAAAGATTCGCCGGATTAACTCAGGTAAGGGGGGTTTATCGTCGTTTAATGGGTATTATGGGTTAACATGTAATAGGTAGTGATAAACCGTTGAATTGACCCTAATTGGGATGTTGAATGCTGAAAAATTGTGTTGGATAAGTTGTGTTAGAGCTGTAATTGAATCTGTAATTGGATGGGTAGTGATTTCCCGAACGTATAGCTTTTTACGGAATCGGAATCGGAGGTCCGGAAGTCCTCCAACGGCGGAAATTGCGGAGAATTCTGCATTCTGCTTCGTGTTAGCGCAGGAACAGCTTTCTGTCTTGCGTTAACCGGTTAACCCAGGGCGTTAACCGGTTAACACTGTTAGGAATTGGGAAATATTGTTGTTTTGCTTGCGCTAACCGGTTAACCCAGGGCGTTAACCGGTTAACACTGTTGTGATTTCTGAGAAATTGCTGTTCTGTCTGCGTTAACCGGTTAACCCAGGGCGTTAACCGGTTAACACTGTTAAATTTGGCCAGGAAGCGTGTTTTGGTCTGCGTTAACCGGTTAACCCAGGGCGTTAACCGGTTAACACTGTCGAAAAATGGGAAAATTGGTACTTTAATGTTGTGAACATAATTGGTGATTGGCCTATATCGGTGTGTGATATAGTAGGGATTATTCCCGTTGTTTTGAGTAGGATAGGTATTAGTAGAGTGTGCTAATGCTGTGACTGAATTATTTGGCATGACATAATATGATTATGTGATAAATATGATGATATGTGAAAATATGCATAATGTTGTGACTGTATATATTATGTGTGTAATTGTGGATGGACTGTTTTATGGCTTAGAGTGTGAGCATATGTCCATTGTGGATTGTTATTGATGTTGCATGCTAGGTGATTTGGCATAGCATAATGTGGCCTTTATGGTGGTAGCTAATTCCCATGGTGAGGAATTAGTGATGTTAGTCATTTTAGACTGTTGTTGATGTTTGCATGCTAGGTGATTAGCGTGCATAGCATGGCCCTTGGGGTGGTAGCTAATTCCCATGGTGAGGAATTAGTGATGTGAGTCACTAGGTCTCAAATGAGTGGGACTAGTGAGCTTGGTAGCCGTACCTGGATTTGGTCGGTGAAGTTGAACTATATGTTCACGAATAGTCGGTACCGCATGCATGGAGTCTCATTGCATAATGTATGTATGGCGTATGATATGAATGGATGTATTCCAGTATTATACGTGTGTTGTGTGTTGTGTGTTGTGTTGATGTTGAGTATGATTGAGTTGATATTGTCGTTGCTGAATGGGTAATCTGATTTGGGTGATGAAATGTGTTAAATTACTTAGCATTGCATGATATTTTATAATGCTTATTATATCGATTGAGGAACTCACCCTTACAACTGTTTTTCAGGTAACGAGCAGTGATTGAGTAGGAGCTAGTGCTTGGAGTCTAGTGTAGTTCCTTAGTGGGTCATGCTCTGGTAGATGTAACATCGGGATGGGATGTTTTAAATGTTTCTTGTTGGTTGTGAACCAGTTACATGTAATATGCTATATGTTTTGAATGATCGATTTGATCTCTATCCGCTGCGTATTGTGCAATGCTTTATGTTTTGAATTAAATAATGAGCATGACTAAATATTATGGTGAATGGTGTGAAGTATTTGTGTGACACCCTTAATTGCACCTTTACTCTGATGATATATGTTGTTATTTTAATTAAATAATTGGGGTATTTTAGAAGGGTGTTACAGATGCAATAAGCACGGCATGCTATGTAAGTAATAGAATTATCATTAGACCTATCTTGAAAAAGACTCCTTATGAACTCTTCAAAGGAAGGAAACCAAACATATCTTACTTTCACATTTTTGGATGCAAATGCTTTGTCCTCAACAATGACAAAGACAATTTAGGTAAGTTCGACGAGAAGTCCGACGAAGGTATATTCCTTGGATACTCTCTTACTAGTAAATCCTATAGAATATATAATAAAAGAACTTTAAAAATTGAAGAATCTATGCATGTTACTTTCGATGAATCTAACCCCTCCGAGGAGGATATTGTTTTGTGTGATGATGATGATGATATTGTAGAAGTTCCTCAAATAGATACTTCAAGTGGAAACAATGGTGATCAACCAAAACATCAAGATGAGCAAAAAAACAAATAATAATGATCTACCTAAGGAATGGAGAACTCATCGGGACCATCCAATTGATAAAGTCATTGGTGATATTAGTCAAGGCGTTGCAACAAGATTAAATCTGAAAGATGCATGGTTAAATATGGCTTTTGTCTCACAAATTGAATCTTCCAAAGTTGATGAAGCCTTAGGTGATGACCAATGGATAATTGCTATGCAAGAAGAGTTAAACCAATTTGAAAGGAATCAAGTTTGGGAACAGATCCCTAGGCCAGGTGATAAACACATCATAGGTACCAGATGGGTGTTTAAGAACAAGCTTGATGAGAATGGTATAATTATTCGAAACAAAGCTAGATTGGTGGCCCAAGGATACAATCAAGCGGAAGGCATTGACTTTGAAGAAACATTCGCTCCGGTTGCAAGGTTAGAAGCTATTCGTTTATTACTTGCTTATGCATGTTCATTAAATTTACAATTATTTCAAATGGATGTCAAGAGCGCATTCTTGAATGGCTACATCAATGAAGAAGTCTATGTCAAACAACCCTTGGGCTTTGAAGACTTCAAAAATCCTTCACATGTTTTCAAGTTGAGGAAAACTCTTTATGGCCTAAAGCAAGCACCTAGAGCATGGTATGATCGTCTCGAAAACTTTCTTTGTGAAAAGGGATTTGAAAAAGGTAAAATTGACAAAACCTTATTTATTAAGAAAATAAAAGATAACACTTTATTGGTTCAAGTCTACGTTGACGACATCATATTCGGCTCAACAAACAAACAAATGTGTGAAGAATTTTCATCAATGATGCAAGGAGAATTCGAGATGTCCATGATGGGTAAGATGAATTATTTTCTTGGACTTCAAATTAAGCAACTGAAGGATGGCATCTTCATCAACCAATCAAAGTACTGCAAAGAGTTATTAAAAAGATTTGACATGGATAGTTGCAAGGCAATGTCTACTCCGATGGGATCCAGATCTTATGTTGATCAAGATGAAGCAGGTGTTTCAATTGATATAACAAAGTATCAAGGTATGATTGGTTCCTTACTTTATTTGACGGTAAGCCGTCCTGATATTATGTTCAGTGTGTGTCTTTGTGCTTGTTTTCAAGCCAATCCAAAAGAATCACATCTCACCGCTGTTAAGAGAATCATGAAATATCTCAAGGGAATAACAAATGTCGGCCTACGGTATCCTAAAGGTAGTATTTGAAATTTAGTTGGTTATTCTGACGTTGACTATGAAGGATGTAAAACTGATCGAAAAATTACTAGTGGTACATGTCACATCCTTGGAAATGCATTAGTTTCATGGGCGTGCAAGAAACAAGCATGTGTTGCTATAAGCACTGCCGAAGCAGAATACATAGTCGCAGGTAGCTTTTGCCCTCAAATACTTTGGCTTAAGCAACAACTTCGTGACTACAGACTCGATCTTGGATGCATTCCTCTTCGTTGTGACAACACAAGTGCGATAAACATTACAAAGAATCCGGTCATGCACTCAAGAACCAAACATATTGACATTCAACATCACTTTCTTCGTGACCACGTGCTTCAAGGAGATGTCGAAGTCACATTTGTGGATACTCATAATAAACTTGTCGACATCTTCACAAAACCTTTAGCGCGAGAACCATTTTACAAAATTAGAAGGGAACTTAGGATTCTAGATGAATGTGACATATAATTTGTCAAAGACATATCAATAATCAAAGGTGCACATACATTTCCAACTCATCTATTTACATTTGCAATTTATTTCATGGATCTCCACTTCTACTCCTTTCTTTTACATGATTCATTGGGTGTCTCTTGCATGAATCTTTGTTAAAAATATGTGTTTTTTAGCTTTTTTCACTGAGTAAATCGATTTACTCATGATGTAAATCGATTTACACATAAAACAGTAGCACTGGTTTTTGTATTTGGCATATTTGGCACTGAGTAAATCGATTTACCCATGCTGTAAATCGATTTACCCATAAAACAGTAGCATTGTTTTTTCCTGTTTGGCATATTTTGAACTAGGTAAATTGATTTACCCATGATGTAAATCGATTTACCCCTGAAAATTTTCTCTTTTTGTGCTTTCTAATCTCTTGAGGGTATTTTTACTAGTTATGTTGTATATTCTATTTTATATTTGTCATGTGATTATCTTTTGTAAGACCCCAATTTTGACCCTAAGATCCCTCATGGCATCATAACATTGCATTTGCATTTGCCTCAAGGACCATAGCATCTTGGCTCCTAACCTTTGGGTGGGAACCCTTATGAGTTGGTTTGAGATCACCAAGCATGTTTGAATTATATATTATTGCTTTTCTTATTTTGTTTACTAACCAAAAGCACAAAAATATGTCACTAACATCTTTTGTTTTGCAGCTTGAGCAGTCATAAGATCCAAGGCTCCTAGGAGGCTCCTATGCCCATTGAAGTGGCCAGATGAAGATGAAAGCAAACATGACAATGGTTCCCAAAGCTCTCATTCATCATATATGCCTCGCAAGTATCTCAATTTGTCAATTTGATCAAGATAAACCAAAGGGCTTGAGGATTGTTTCCCAAGGAAACCCTAATTCAACCGTGCATCAACTGTGTCTTGCTCATGAAGCAACCTCAACCTATGATCAAATACAATCAATGGAAGTTCTTTCATTTATCATTTCATGCATATTTGCGCTTATTTGAGTGTCCTCAATCATCAATTCATCAAGGTTTGAGGTATGGACTGGAGAAGTTGATCAGTCAATTCATCTGACTATTTTGAAATCCACTGAGACCTAACTTTTAATGTGTTTATCAAATTAAGATGACCCCAAGAGAAAACATGTTCTTAAGAACCATATTAACAACTTTCATGTTCATCAAAAATTTATTTTAATCTTGGAAGGTCATCATCCATTTCAAAACATTATAGGTCATTTTGACTGAAACCCTAATTTTGGGTCAACTTCCCAAGAACATAACTCATTCATTTTTCATGATTTTGAGGTGGGATAAAATGCATTGGAAATTTTAAGATGTCTACTTAATTTGTTATGTTGAACAATTTTTATAATCCTAAAATAAATACATGTGATAATGCAAAACATTATAGGTCACTTTGGACCAAAAGCATTGAAATGTGAAAAATTCCAACTTCAAGTGCCCATAACTTTCTCATAAAAAATCCAAATTATGCAAAATTTAAGTCCAAATTGATTTTATTAAAAATATATACAACTTTGATGTTGAAGGTTTTGTCATTTGGATCTTGAATCATTGAAACATAAGTGCTTGAAGTTGACCATTTTTGGAAATTTTCACATACACATATTTTGCACCTTTCACTTCATGATCAATTTTCATCAATTTCCTAATTCCAAATGAAGTTTTGTTCAACATAACAATTGATCCTCATGTCAAGAGCTTTCCAACCATTACCCATAAGGCTATGTTTTATTTTTGGAAATATCATTTTCGAAGAGGATAACATTTTAGTGCATTTTTGGAAACAAGTTGAAAACCCATTGCACAAGCTCATGACATCATTTCTACACTTCCATTCCATCTAAATGTGATATCAGCTTGCTATTCCAATTGGAATTGGGCCCTCCATGCGCCTGTACAGGCCCATGCATTGAGGCCCTCTTCATTCATGCACATGCATTGCTCATGTATACCTTTGCCAATCGCTATAAATAAGAGTGCAAGGCTTCATAATTTGATAACCTGAAGGCGCCTGTTATGCTGCAAGAATCCCTCCATAGCCATACTTAAAGGAATTTCCACTTTCTTCTCAAAAATTCAGATCTGAATTTCGACTACATTGGTTGATTTTCAGATTTATACTTCATTGACCTTGCTTCATCTCCATCACTAGATCATACTGCAAGCATTAGCTGAGGAGAATCGTGCTCTCAAGATCCACATTTCAGAGGTGGATATTCAAACTTTCCTTCTTCGAATCTCTTTGTTTATAGCTTGTTTCTTGCATTTATTAGGTTGGCTGAAGTCCTCTCATTAGAGGCAATTCATTTATGCTTTGAATTTTGAAATTCCATAAAGTTTCAGTTGAACACCATATTTTTCAACCTCTGATTTCTCTCTCCATGGAAGTCTAGAGTGAAAATAGATGGCACAGGGGTGATGTACATCACCCATCTTTCCATTGATGTGTAGATCACTTGGTTTGGATGAGTGTGCCATGACTGTAATTCTCACCGGAGCTGTTGAGCTCGCCGGAGAAGACGGTGGTGCACACCACCGTCACAACTCCAGATCAAACCATGGCCGTTAGATCTCGTTTCCAGATCTAATATGGACCATCTCTTGTTATGACTTTTTTAATGGCTGCCTGTGTTGCATTGACTAGCGTGTTTGGTGGATGCGCGCCTGGGAACTGTCTGATGCGCCAGCTCAATTAATGAGCTTGAATCCAACGCCTCACGCTTTTTCCTTATTTTTATTTCTGATTTTAATTTCCATTTTATTTCTTTATTCCATTTCATTTCAAAAAAATCATATCTCATTCATTATTAGTCCAAAAAATGTGAGACCAATTGCATTATTTCTCTTTTAATTTCTATTTTCTAAAAATGATTTTTAATATTTTTTATTTTATCATTTGATAGTTTTTATGAATTTTCTCTCTTCTGGTTATTTTTAATTCATTTTAAATAGTTTTTGATATTCAAAAAATACAAAAATATTTTCTCAACCTCTTTGAATGATGATGGATCTATGAAAAATATTCTCATCAATTTATTAATTGATTTGAGATTTTAATTCAATTAGGTTATTTTTATGCATTTTTAATTGATTAAAAATAGTTTCTGGTTTCTAAAAATACTGAAATTTTTTGTCAAACTTTGTTTGACCTTGTTGAACTTAGGATGATCCATTTGGACTTTTCAAAGTTGATTTGAAATGGATTTGAAGTTTGACCTTTAATTGTTTATTTTAATTCAAGTATTATTTTAATTTTGAAAAATACCAAAAATATTTTATTTGTTTCTTGACTTCTAAGTTTCATTTTGCTTCTGTTTACAAATGTTTGACCTTGATTCCATCTATCTTTGGTCAATGTATGTTGATTACTTCATTTGAATTACCATTAATATTCATTCTTATTCATCTCCTTCTTCATCTTTTTTTATCTTTTTTTTATCAATGAGTTAAAGATTGGTGGTTAGCCTTGATGAATGGGAGGTTTAACCTTTCTTGATTCAAATCTAATTCATCTTCATCATAGATCAAATGAATGGCTTTGCATTAAAGATAGATTGCTTCCTAATCAAGCAGAGAACCTAAATCAATACAAGATCATTTTTCATCTTCTTTTGGCATGGCAAGTTGTAGGAGCTTGATTCACTAATCAAGATCTCTAACTTGTGTTGTTGCCTACATTTTTATTGACCGGCCTCAGATAGGTGTGACTACTACATTAGTCCACTTACGATTGCTTAACATAGCGCTAAATTTGCCTTGTGGCACACTAACACTAACAATTGACCATTAACATTTAATTCTTACACTTTACATTTATGCAATTTACCATTCTTGTACATATTATTCATTTGCTTTTGCCCTTTGCTAATTTGAGCACATGTTTATGTTAATGCAATTTGCCTTTTGCTCACTTGAGCACATAATTGTGTATATACTATTGTGCTTGTGTTTTGTTTTGATTGTTGTGAACCAATTGCAAATGGACAAAAAGACTTAGACTTTAGGACATTCCCTATGCAAAAAATGGAGTCAAAGAGCAACTAGGCCTTATGCCTTTAGAGTGCTATAAAAGTCAAAGAGCAACTAGGCCTCCTGCCTTTAGAATGCTTAATATTGAAGAGGAATTGAAAGGACCTATTCTCTAAACTCCCTCTTGTCCATTCTTTGTTTGCATTATAGAACTTTTTGATGTGTGTGTTCTTGTACTAGGGATTCCAACTTGAGCCTAAGTGAAGAACCATTGTCATGCGCATCTAAAGTGAGAGATACAAGAGCCATTGGAAGATTCCTAAGAGCTTGCTTGATTGAGTGATTGCTTGAGTATTTGCTTACTTGCTTGCTTATTCCAAAGGATGGGAGCTACTTGGATCATCAATATGATCTCAAGAAGGGAACTCCATTTGTGGTTTTATTTCTCTTCCTTCATCTCTTGTATGTTTAGGACTTAGCCATTCTTCTTCTTCCCTCCAATCTAACCCAAGCCAAAACTTTTATGCAAACATTAACATTTGTTTTCAAACATTAGAAACCTAAGCATTATGCTTTTGATTTTCAAACTTTCTTTTCATAATACTTATTTTGAATTGAATCTTTAAGTCAACCTTGACCATATTTTTGTAAATACTTTTCATTTGTAAATATAACTCATTCAAATGTTTTTGTGGTTTCAATGGCCACTTTCTTATCAAAACTTTTCATAACCATTAGCTATTAGGTTCGAGTTATCCTTGAGGTTGATATAATACTCACCTATATCCTTAGTGATGGACAATGAGTCTTCCATGCTTATTATAGGGTTAACCCCTCACTAGCATGTTGAAGCTATCCTCACATGGTGGATTTGTGGTTTTAGGTTGAGTTTTCTCCCTTTGATAACAAAGGACCTTGAGGCTTTTGAACCAATCAATTCACCAACTTCTTTTGAGATTTTTACCCCGAACTACGAGGTTTTGATCCTAATCTTTTTTAAGATGGTACGTAGGTAATGGGTTTATCCATTCAAACACAAAAATTGTAAATAATTTGTACATTCTTCTCTTATCTCCCCAATCATGTTTGCACAAATAATTTTCACAAATACCAACCTACCTTACAACAAATTGTGAAAAGGGCTCCCTAGGATGTTTTGGGTGCTTAAAACCTTCCCATTGCATAACCTGTTGGTGTAAGCCCTAGAGGCCAATACTTTTGGTACTTGTATAGAATTGTTTATTAATAATAAAAGGCTTTTTCTTTATTATGTTTGTTTAATAAAGTCCCTGGAATAGATAGTCCGTTTAATGTATCAAGTGTGACTTAATCATGAGATCACATTAAACATAAGGACACTATTCTTAAAGTATCCGTAGTTGAGCTTTATTGTGAAGTGGGATAACATTAAAGCATGAAGATTATTATGTTTATAGACTGATGATCACATCTCATAGATCATGGATAAGGAGTTATCAAGTCTCAAACATAGGTATGAATATTAAGAGTAATATTTATACTGGATTGACCCGCTATGAGAATACTATATAGAACGTTATGCAAAGTGTCATAAGTTATTCTCATGGTGATAATGGTGTATACCACCCTTCGACCTGAAACCACTATGGACCCTAGATGTAGAGTCGAGTGCCTTATTGTTGATCTAACGTTGTCCGTAACTGGATGACCATAAAGACAGTTGATGGGTACTCCACGAAGCATGCTAAGGGACATGAGTGACCTAGATGGAATTTGCCCATCCCGCGTAACAGGATAAATGTCTATGGGCCCAATATTGAACTGGACAAGGATGACACAGTATATGCCTTGTGTTCAATATAGACATAAGGGCAAAAGGGTAATTATACACATAATTATTATCACAGAAGGATTTGTCATATCACATGACATTTTCGTGTCTTGGGTAGTAGTGATGTGTTGCTAGATATTGCTCACTGTTTATTATGTTAAATACGTGATTTAATATAATTGCCAATGCCGCGAAAAACCTATAGGGTCACACACAAAGGACGGATTGATGATAGATAAAGTAATTAAGGAATACTGTAATGTACGGTGCCCTTAAGTGAATTATAGAACATCGTAAGGTACGGTGTACTTAAGTAGAATACGAAATATGGTAAGGTACCACGCGCTTAAGTGATTTTGGCATATTATAAGATATGTGCCATATACACTTGAGTGGGCTTTTTAGCTTGCAGCCCACACAAGTGGTTCTATAAATAGAACCCTTGTGTAGAAGCATTGTTGCACTTGCAATTTCGTTTCTCTCTCTCTCTCTCACTCAAGGCCTTCATTCGTAGCAGCTAGCACTGAGATTGAAGGAATCCGTTCGTGTGGACTGAGTAGAGGCGTTGTCATCGTTCAACGTTCGTGATCGCCATAAGAGGTAACGATTCTATCACTGATCATGCCCATTCGTAAGGATCATTAAAGGAGAAATTTTTAATTCCGCTGCGTTTTGGATCGCCATTCTCCTTCAGTGGTATCAGAGCCACTTACGAAACCATGTATCTGATAGCTGTTTATTTTCTGTATTTTCTGTATTAATACGATTAAAAGACAGAATGAATCAAAGAATAAACGAGTAATTAAATTGAGATCGATCAAGATATATATATGATATAAGTAATCCTGATGCAAAATACGGTATATATGATATACTGTTTCTGTTTCATTCATTCAAACACTTAATGGTTGTTTTCCTTTGAGCGATCAATGGTCGTTTGCTTCTTGATCCGACATTAGTATGGTGAAGCAATGACGTATTGATCAATCATACTGAATCAACAATCGAGATGTGTTTAACGGTATGAAATTGGTGCATTAGGGTTAATGACGGCACAAGGGTTGTGTTGTCAAAGAGTTATGTATTAGGGTTAATGACGGCACAAGGGTTGTGTTGTCAAAGAGTTATGCATTAGGGTTAATGACGGCACAAGGGTTGTGTTGTCAAAAAGGTTATGCGATTAGGGTTGTGACTGCGCAAGAGTTGTGCTTTAAAGTATCAAGTGTTGATGCGAAAAACGACGTCGATTTTAAATGAATTGTTCATTAAAATTTTCGGCCAGGGGCGCTGCCCCTTCAACCCCGCAAGGGGCGCTGCCCGGGCAGCGGACCCCCGGCTAACTCTGCGTAGTGTGATCGGTCGCCGAAATTTAATTTGGTTTTAATTAATTAAAAGAATTAAAATTAATAATAATAATAATAATAATAATGTGTTTGTTATTATTGTCTTGTGGTGATCGGTTATGGCCTTAGTTTTCCTTTATTTTGTTTTGGGTTTTAAAATACGACCTGCGTGTCGTGCCTCTCTTTTAATCTCTCAGTGTAACTTCTTTTCTCATCTCACTCCCTCGAATATAAAACGAGTTTCTTTTATGTAATGTAATGTTATGAAGAAAGAGAAGAATTCAATATCAAAGGAGGACAACCTTGAAGATCTTGCTTGGAGAAGCTTAGATCGTTATTAGGTTAGCTTAGGTTCTCTCATTGGCTTGGGAGAACAACTGCGCTAGGGGCCATAACTGTTTCATTATGTATGTATGTTGATGCATGTGAATGTATGTTGATGCATGTGAGAGATGATTTATATGATAAATAAGCCGGTGAGATCAGAATAATTGCAAATTCCCTCAAATTAAACATTAAGTTTATGCTTTCCAAGTTTTAACACTCAACAAGACTAGTATCGAATAATGTAGGTTTCGCCTACGCGAGGTGCATGTTCTATATTAGTAAGGTGCGATGGGATAATTGTAATATCCAATTGTTAAAACAATGGGTCAAACTTAACTAAATAAATTATAATAAGATTATATATGTTTAGAAGCAAGAGTTGGAATTGATCCATGTGATGGATTGGAATAAGGAGTTATTCACCCAACTAAAATATTCGAGAGCTGTATTAGATACAATTGGAAGGAGTTCCTACCTAAATAACCTAGTTTTGTGTAATCCGCCTACGCGGACTTAAAACAAAGTGAAATATGGATCTCGACCCACTAGAAAATCTTCCAACGGGATTTTCCAAATCAAATGGTGAGGGTCATTTGTTTTGAGTAAAATAGTGGGAGCATATTTAATTAAAGGCCTAATTAAATATGTTATTGATACTTATATTTTCATTATTTTCATGTAGATTACCATGACAACAAACACCTCTAACAACATTTTGCGATCAATCCTTGACAAGGAAAAATTGTCTGGGACAAATTTTCTGGATTGGCACCGAAATCTGAGGATTATCCTCAAACATGATAAAAAGTTGTATGTCTTGGAGAAACCTATTCCTGAAGAGGAACCTCCTAGTTCTGCACCTAAGGCAGAAAGAGATGCTTATAAGAAGCATGTCGATGATGCCAATGAAACTGCTTGTCTCATGCTAGCTACCATGAACTCAGAGTTGCAAAAGCAACATGAGAACATGGCAGCGTTCGATATGATCGAACACCTGAAGATGCTCTATCAAGAGCAAGCAAGGCATGAAAGGTTTGAAGTTTCAAAAGCCCTTTTTCAAGGCAAGTTAGCCGAGGGAGCCCCTGTAGGTCCCCATGTGCTCAAGATGATTGGGTATGTGGAAAACCTTGAGAGGTTGGGTTTTCCCCTCGGAAAGGAACTTGCGACTGATTTGATCTTGCAATCGTTGCCAGATAGATTCAGTCAATTTGTCCTAAATTTCAATACGAATGATATGGACAAATCTCTTCCTGAACTGCTGAGCAGAATCTGAAGTCAAAAGGGAAGTCCATTCTGATGATCGGAAATGGAAAGAGACAGAACAAAAGGCCCACCAAGCAAGGTGATAAACGGAAAGGCAAGGAAGTTGCTAAACCCAAACCCACTGTTGCTGCTTTGAAGCCTAGTGGAGGCATAGCAAAAGAAGGCACCTGCTTCCATTGCGGTAAGACCGGACACTGGAAGAGAAACTGCCCAAAGTACTTGGAAGATAAGAAGAATGGAGTAGAGACTTCTGTAAGAACAAAATTGTTCTACAACAGATTCCATGATTTTGATGATAATAAAGGATGAAACCAAAAATGGCACCCTAACGAAAAGTTTCTAAGTGTGCAGGGTTCTAAGGAAAGAAGGAAGAGATCTAATGACGTCATCAGATACAGAATCATAGCAGATACAAAACAGCAGAACATCAGAAGCATCTGAAGAAGAAGCGCACTCTAGAAGTTCTGACTCTGAACAACGGTATATCATTCCAGAAGCTCTCAGCGGCATCTGAAGACATCATCAGAAGCCCCGAATCAACACAGGAAGATTCCAAGATTTCCAGAGTCACGCAGACTTTGGTAATAGATTTCCTAATACAGAAAGAGTAACGTTAACTTCAAATTCAAT
Source organism: Lathyrus oleraceus (assembly GCF_024323335.1). Lineage (NCBI taxonomy): Eukaryota > Viridiplantae > Streptophyta > Magnoliopsida > Fabales > Fabaceae > Lathyrus > Lathyrus oleraceus. Next base: position 21,917,745 of record NC_066582.1, read on the forward strand.
GTGGTAATGGATTTCCTAATACAGAAAGAGTAACGTTAACTTCAAATTCAAATGGAAAGGAACTATATTTGGAAAGAAGTTTTTCGAGGAGAAAAAGTTGTTTTGGCAAGAAACAACAAATGTTATGGCATTAATTCCTATTCAACACAAATTATCTGCCATCAATTTCAACGGTCCTTTCACTCCTATATAAAGGACAGCAATCACATTAAGAAAGGTGGACGAACAAGAGCAAGCATACACTGAAACATCATCTCTCTCTCAATATTTCACAAAGCTTTTGCTTAGAACGTGAAACACTTTTATTCTTACTGTTGTAATATTTGCTTATCCTAGAAGCACTCTAGATTACATAGTTCTTTACCTATTGTTTTTATTTCCTCAAGTGACTCTGCGCAGTCTGTATACTTGAGAGGACTAAGATATCCTTCTCTTAGACGTTGGTTGTAAACAATCTTTCAAGATTAGTGGATTAAGTCCTTGTTGAAGGCGAAATCACCTTGGCCGGGTGGACTAGAGTAGCTTTGTGTTATAAGCGAACCAGTATAAATTCCTTGTGTGGTTTTTATTTTGAAAAAGCGCTTATTTTCCAAACAATTCAAACCCCCCCTTTCTTGTTTTTCTCACCTTCAACTTCAACTTCAGGTATTTTTGTTATTGAAATTAATTTATGTACTTCTGCATCATGGGTATTAGATACTGGATGCGGTTCTCGTATTTGTACCAATGTGCATGGACTAAAAAGGAGTAGAGATTTGGCAAAAGGTGAAGTTGACCTACGAGTTGGTAATGGAGCAAAGGTTGTTGCTTTAGCCGTAGGAACTTATGTATTGACTTTACCTAGTGGTTTAATAATTCAGTTAGAGAACTGTTATTATGTACCTGCAATTAGCAGAAATATTATTTCCGTTTCTTGTTTGGACAAGTTTGGTTTTTCATTTATAATAAAGAACAATTGTTGCTCAATTTATTTGAATGATATATTTTATGCTACTGCACAAATGAACAATGGACTGTATGTCCTTGATCTTGAAATTCCTATTTATAACATTAATACTAAAAGGATGAAACCTAATAAGTTTGATCCAACTTACCTTTGGCATTGTCGATTAGGCCATATAAATGAGAAATGCATTTCCAAACTCCATAAAGATGGACTCTTGGACTCTTTTGATTATGAATCATATGATACATGCAGATCTTGTTTAATTGGAAAGATGACAAAGTCTCCATTCACAGGAAAAGGTGAAAGAGCTAATGATCTTTTGGCCCTCATACATACTGATGTATGTGGACCACTGAACATACCAGCCAGAGGAGGTTTTCAGTACTTCATCACATTTACTGATGATTTCAGTAGATATGGTTATGTGTATTTAATTAAACACAAATCAGAATCCTTTGAAAAGTTCAAGGAATTCAAGAATGAAGTACAAAACCAACTAGGTAAGAATATTAAAACTCTTCGATCAGATCGAGGTGGTGAGTATTTAAGCCTAGAGTTTGATGACCATCTGAAAGAGTGTGGGATCCTATCCCAACTTACTCCTCCTGGAACACCCCAATGGAATGGTGTATCTGAGAGAAGAAATCGAACCCTGTTAGACATGGTCCGATCCATGATGAGTCACGCCGATCTTCCAAACTTCTTTTAGGGACATGCACTATTGACAGTAGCTTACACACTTAACCGTGTTCCATCCAAAAAGGTTGAGAAGACACCATATGAGATATGGAGTGGTAAGAAACTACATATGTCTTACATGAAGATTTGGGGTTGCGAAGTTTATGTGAAACGACAAATTTCAACTAAGCTTGAGCCCAAATCTGACAAATGCTTATTTGTGGGGTATCCTAAAGAAACAAGAGGGTATTACTTCTACAATCCTTCTGAGGGCAAAGTGTTTGTCGCTCAAACTGGAGTTTTCCTAGAAAAGGATTTTATTTCCAAAGGAATCAGTGGGAGGAAAGTAGAGCTTGAAGAAATTCAAGAATCACAAAGCATCGATACACCTATGGAGGAATTAGAGCAGGAAACACAAGTAGTTGTGGAAGAGCAACATGCTCAAGTAGAACAAGACCAGCGTAGGTCAAGCAGGATATGTCACATACCTGAGAGATATGGATATCTTATAAATGATCAAGGTGATGTATTACTCATGGATCAAGATGAGCCTGTGACCTACCAAGAGGCCATAAATGGTCCCGAGTCTGAGAAGTGGCTAGAAGCCATGAAATCTGAAATGGATTCCATGTACACAAACCAAGTTTGGACCTTGGTAGAGCCTCTTGTAGGAGTTAACCCTATAGGATGAAAGTGGGTCTTCAAAAAGAAGACTGCCATGGATGGTAAGGTACATACCTATAAGGCAAGACTGGTTGCAAAAGGATATAAACAAATTCATGGGGTTAACTATGATGAAACCTTTTCACCAGTTGCAATGCTTAAATCTATTCGGATTTTACTTGCTATCGCTGCATATCATGATTATAAAATATGGAAGATGGATGTCAAAACTGCTTTCCTTAATGGGAATCTTCTTGAGGATGTGTACATGACACAACCTGAAGGATTTGACATACCAGAAGAAGCCCAAAAGATATGTAACTTACAAAGATCAATCTATGGATTGAAGCAAGCTTCCAGAAGCTGGAATCTTCGTTTTGATGAAACGGTAAAACAATATGGATTCATCAAGAACGAAGATGAGCCTTGTGTCTACAAGAAGGTTAGTGGGAGCATGATCGTTTTCCTGGTATTATATGTAGATGACATATTACTCATTGGAAACGATGTCCCTACCCTGCAACAAGTAAAGTCTAGTTGGGGAAATGCTTTTCTTTGAAGGACCTAGGTGAAGCAGCCTATATATTAGGAATCAGAATCTATAGAGATAGATCATAAAAACTGCTTGGCCTAAGTTAGAGTACGTACATAGACAAAGTGTTGAGACGCTTTAATATGCATGATTCCAAGAAAGGATTCATACCTATGCAACATGGCCTGTGTCTATCAAAAACACAATCCCCTTCAACTAAGGAAGAAAGGGATCGCATGAATAAGATTCCATATGCATCTGCAATAGGATCTATCATGTATGCCATGTTATGTACTCGACCAAATGTCTCGTATGCTTTAAGTGCAACGAGTAGGTACCAATCTGATCCTGGTGATGCCCATTGGGTAGCTGTCAAGAATATCCTTAAGTATTTGAGAAGGACTAAGGACTCATTCTTGATATATGGAGGTCAGGAAGAGTTGGCTGTAATTGGATACACCGATGCTAGCTTCATGACAGATAAGGATGACTTTAGATCGCAATCTGGTTATGTGTTTTGCTTAAATGGTGGTGCTGTGAGCTGGAAAAGTTCAAAGCAAGATACAGTTGCTGATTCTACAACCGAGGCCGAGTATATTGTTGCCTCAAGTGCAGCAAAGGAAGTTGTTTGGATCAAAAAGTTCATTAGTGAACTTGGCATAGTTCCTAGCATTGTGGATCCCGTTGGTCTCTATTGTGATAACAATGGTGCTTTCGCACAAGCTAAGGAGCCTAGATCTCACCAACGATCCAAACACATACTTAGGCGTTATCACCTCATTCGAGAGATAATAGATAGAGGAGATGTGAAAATATGCAGAGTACCTACACTTGACAATATTGTTGACCCAGTGACAAAGCCTCTTGCGCAGCAGAAGCATGATGGCCATACTAGATCTATGGGCATTAGGGGTATGCCTGATTGGCTCTAGTGCTAGTGGGAGATTGTTGGTGTAAGCCCTAGAGGCCAATACTTTTGGTACTTGTATCGAATTGTTTATTAATAATAAAAGGTTTTTTCTTTATTATGTTTGTTTAATAAAGTCCCTGGAATAGATAGTCTGTTTAATGTATCAAGTGTGACTTAATCATGAGATCACATTAAACATAAGGACACTATTCTTAAAGTATTTGTAGTCGAGCTTTATTGTGAAGTGGGATAACATTAAAGCATGAAGACTATTATGTTTATAGACTGATGATCACATCTCATGGATCATGGATAAGGAGTTATCAAGTCTCAAACATAGGTATGAATATTAAGAGTAATATTTATACTGGATTGACCCGCTATGAGAATACTATATAGAATGTTATGCAAAGTGTCATAAGTTATTCTCATGGTGATAATGGTGTATACCACCCTTCGACCTGAAACCACTATGGACCCTAGATGTAGAGTCGAGTGCCTTATTGCTGATTAAACGTTGTCCGTAACTGGATGATCATAAAGGCAGTTGATGGGTACTCCACGAAGCATGCTAACGGACATGAGTGACCTAGATGGAATTTTCCCATCCAGTGTAACAAGATAAATGTCTATGGGCCCAATATTGAACTGGACAAGGATGACACGGTCTATGCCTTGTGTTCAATATAGACATAAGGGCAAAAGCAAAAGAAGGCACCTGCTTCCATTGCGGTAAGACCGGACACTGGAAGAGAAACTGCCCAAAGTACCTGGAAGATAAGAAGAATGGAGTAGAGACTTCTGTAAGAACAAAAATTGTTCTACAACAGATTCCATGATTTTGATGATAACAAAGGATGAAACCAAAAATGGCACCCTAACGAAAAGTTTCTAAGTGTGCAGGGTTCTAAGGAAAGAAGGAAGAGATCTAATGACGTCATCAGATACAGAATCATATCAGATACAAAACAGCAGAACATCAGAAGCATCTGAAGAAGAAGCGCACTCTAGAAGTTCTGACTCTGAACAACGGTATATCATTCCAGAAGCTCTCAGCGGCATCTGAAGACATCATCAGAAGCCCCGAATCAACACATGAAGATTCCAAGATTTCCAGAGTCACGCAGACTTTGGTAATAGATTTCCTAATACAGAAAGAGTAATGTTAACTTCAAATTCAATGTGGTAATGGATTTCCTAATACAGAAAGAGTAACGTTAACTTAAAATTAAAATGGAAAGGAACTATATTTGGAAAGAAGTTTTTCGAGGAGAAAAAGTTGTTTTGGCAAGAAACAACAAATGTTATGGCATTAATTCCTATTCAACACAAATTATCTGCCATCAATTTCAACGGTCTTTTCACTCCTATATAAAGGACAGCAATCACATTAAGAAAGGTGGACGAACAAGAGCAAGCATACACTGAAACATCATCTCTCTCTCAATATTTCACAAAGCTTTTGCTTAGAACGTGAAACACTTTTATTCTTACTGTTGTAATATTTGCTTATCCTAGAAGCACTCTAGATTACATAGTTCTTTATCTATTGTTTTTATTTCCTCAAGTGACTCTGCGCAGTCTGTATACTTGAGAGGACTAAGAGATCCTTCTCTTAGACGTTGGTTGTAAACAATCTTTCAAGATTAGTGGATTAAGTCCTTGTTGAAGGCGAAATCACCTTGGCCGGGTGGACTGGAGTAGCTTTGTGTTATAAGCGAACAAGTATAAATTCCTTGTGTGGTTTTTATTTTGAAAAAGCGCTTATTTTCCAAACAATTCAAACCCCCCCTTTCTTGTTTTTCTCACCTTCAATTGGTATTAGAGCTTCGGCTCTGTTATTGATTTTCTAATCAAACACTTAACAGTGTAGAGAGATCCAGAACGAGAAAAACTATGGCCCACACAAATGAAAGAGATAGTTACAATGCTTAGCCTCCTGTTTTTGATGGAGAAAAATTCGACTACTGGAAAGATAGAATTGAAAGTTTCTTTCTGGGTTATGATGCTGACCTCTGGGACATTGTCACAGATGGATACACACCTCCAGTCTCAGAAAATGGAGTTGAAGTTCCCAGAAGTAAGATGTCAGAAGATCAGAAGCGTGTCTTCAAAAGTCACCACAAGGCCAGAACCATACTTCTCAATGCTATATCTTACAACGAGTATGAAAAGATCACCAACAGAGAAACAACCAAAGACATACTTGACTCTCTGAAGATGACTCATGAAGGAAACTCCCAAGTCAAAGAGACAAAGGCTCTAGCGCTTATCCAGAAATATGAAGCTTTCAAAATGGAAGATGACGAAGCCATAGAAGTAATGTTCTCTAGATTCCAAACTCTTGTTGCAGGTCTCAAAGTTCTAGACAAAGGGTACACAACTGCAGACCACGTCAAAAAGATAGTCAGAAGCTTGCCAAAGAAGTGGAGACCCATGGTCACTGCTCTGAAGCTGTCTAAGGATCTGAACAATATCAGTCTTGAAGAGCTTGTCAGTTCTCTCAGAAGCCATGAGATAGAACTAGAGGAAGATGAGCCTCAGAAAAGGAACAAGTCTGTAGCATTAAAGTCCAGATCTGAAAGACGTAAATCTGACAGAACCAAAGCTTTCCAGGCAGAAACTGAAGATGCTGATGACTCTGAACCAGAAGATTCTGATGATGAAGAAAAATTGTCCCTTCTGACCAGAAGAGTTAAACAACTCTGGAAAAAGAGGAACAACAACTTCAGAAAACCAAGACCCAGAGGGGATCGATCAGAATCAACCTCAAAAGGTAAAACTAACAAAGATATTACATGTTATGAATGTAAAGAAACAGGTCACTACAGGAATGAATGCCCCAAGCTAAAGAAAGACAATTCTAGAAAAGAAAGCTTCAAGAAAAATACCTTCAGGACAAAGAAAGGATTAATGGCTACCTGGGATGATAGTGAATCTGGCTCATTAGAATCTGACTCTGATGAACAGGCCAATGTGGCATTTATGGCTACCACATCCAGGAGCAGTTCAGATGAAGAATCTGAAGAGGTATTTTCTGAACTCTCTCGATCTGATCTAGAATCATGCTTGTCAGAAACTCTTAGCTCATATCAGAAATTAAAACAAAAGTTTAAAAACATAAAAGGCTGTCTTGAAGCAAAATTTGAAGAATGTGGCGAACTTGAGATGACAATTCTAGCACGTGAAGATAAAATCAGATCTTTAACATTAGAAAGAGATGGAGCAAAAAGAAAATGTTTAAAATTAAAAGAAGCGTTATCTCAAGCTCCACAGACTTCAAATACAATAATTTGTAAATACAAAGAAGCCTTTCAAGAATTTCTGAAAAATGGGATAGGTAGGAGTGTCATGGCATCCATGATTTATGGAGTCAGTCAGAACAATAAAAAGGGAATTGGGTATGATCCTAAGGAAGATAATACTTCTACTGGTGACCATTTAAATCTCCATTTTCATATCACTATACACACACACAAGAACAAAAATTTGAAAATGCTAGAAAACCCAAAGTTATGAGAAACTCTGGGAAAACTAACCAGAAAGGACCCAAGAGAATCTGGGTACCGAAAGATAAGATTGTTTATGTTGCAAATATCCTATGCAGCAAAGTTCAAACACCAGTCATGGTACCTGGACTCTGGATGCTCGCGACACATGACGGGAAGAAAGTCTATGTTCCAAAGCCTGGAACTTAAAGACGCTGGATTTGTAGGCTTCGGAGGAGATCAGAAAGGAAGGATCAGAGGCTCCGGAACTATTGGTAACGGTAATCTTCCCTCTATATCTGATGTTCTTTACGTAGAAGGATTAATGCATAACTTGTTATCCATAAGTCAATTAAGTGATAACGGTTATGACGTGATCTTTAATCAAAAAACATGTAAAGCCATAAATCAAAACAATGGTTCAGTCCTATTCACAGGCAAGAGGAAAAACAACATTTATAAAATTAATCTTTCTGATTTAAAAGAACAAAATGTTAAATGTCTGATGTCGGTTCACGAAGAGCAATGGGTATGGCATAGACGCTTGGGCCATATTAGCATGAGGAAACTTTCTCAGCTAAATAAACTCGAGTTAGTCAGAGGCCTACCTAAACTGAAGTTTTCTTCAGATGCTCTGTGTGAAGCATGTCAGAAAGGAAAATTTTCAAAAACGTCTTTCAAAAAGAAAAATGTTGTTTCTACCTCTAAACCTCTGGAACTTCTTCACATTGACTTATTTGGTCTTGTGAAAACAGCATCAGTCAATGGAAAGAAGTATGGACTACTCATTGTTGATGATTACAGTCGTTGGACATGGGTAAAATTCCTAAAGCACAAGAGTGAGTCTCACTCTGTATTCACCAGTTTCTGCTCCAAAGTGCAAAAAGAATTTGACTCTAATATTATCAGAGTCAGAAGTGATCATGGTGGGGAATTTGAAAATAAATCCTTTGAGGAATTATTTGACTCAAATGGAATATCCCATGATTTCTCCTGCCCTAGAACTCCACAACAAAATGGAGTTGTAGAGAGGAAGAATAGGACACTCCAAGAGATGGCCAGAACTATGATCAACGAAACTAATGTAGCAAAGCACTTTTGGGCAGAAGCTGTAAATACAGCGTGTTACATTCAGAACAGAATCTCAATAAGACCTATTCTGGAAAAGACTCCCTATGAATTGTGTAAAGGAAGAAAACCAAACATCTCATATTTTCATCCTTTTGGATGTTCTTGCTTTATCTTAAACACTAAAGAACATAAGAACAAGTTTGATTCCAAAGCACAGAAAGGTATTATGTTAGGATACTCAGAACGCTCTAAAGGCTACAGAGTATACAACACAGAAACCAAAATTGTGGAAGAATCAATTCATGTCAGATTTGATGATAAGCTTGACCCTGAACAGTCAAAGCTAGTTGAAAATTTTGCAGATTTAGAAATCACTCTTGCAGGATCTGATAAAGCTCCAGAAGCAACTGTCACTCAGAACTCTGAGGAAATTAAATCCCCAGAAATCCCAAAGAAAGTTAAAAGTCGTATCAACGTATCTGAAGATTTGATTCTGGGCAACAAGGACGAACCCGTCAGAACCAGATCTACCTTCAGGACCTCTGAAGATACTCCTCTGGGACTAGTGTCTCTGATCGAGCCTACGTCCTGTGATGAAGCACTTCAAGATAACGACTGGGTTTCAGCCATGCAGGAAGAATTAGATCAATTCACAAAGAATGATGTCTGGGATCTTGTTCCTAAGCCCAGAGACACTCACGTTATTGGAACCGGATGGGTATTCAGAAACAAGCTGAATGAGAAAGGAGAAGTCGTCAGAAACAAAGCTCGACTGGTAGCTCAAGGTTACAGTCAACAAGAAGGTATTGACTATAATGAAACCTTTGCTCCAATCGCAAGGTTAGAATCTATTCGTCTTCTTGTATCTTTTGCTATAAACCACTCTATCAAATTATATCAAATGGATGTCAAGAGCGCATTCCTTAATGGTTATATATCAGAAGAAGTGTATGTCAACCAACCTCCAGGTTTTGAAAATCCAAATTTTCCAGAACATGTTTTTAAACTTAAAAAATCTTTATATGGACTTAAACAAGCTCCCAGAGCTTGGTATGAACGTTTAAGCAATTTTCTTCTGGAACACAATTTTATCAGAGGGAAAGTTGACTCCACACTCTTCTGCAAGAACCTTAACAATGATCTCATGATATGCCAGATATACGTTGATGATATTATTTTTGGTTCAGCTAACGCCTCTGTTTGTCAAGAATTCTCTGAGTTAATGCAGGCAGAACTTGAAATGAGCCTAATGCAAGAACTAAAGTTCTTTCTGGGAATTCAAATTAATCAAACTTCAGAAGTTACATACGTTCACCAAAGCAAATACATTAAAGATGTTCTGAAGAAATTTGACATGGCTGACTGCAACTCTGCAAAAACTCCCATGCATCCCACATGCATTCTTGAAAAGGAAGAAGTAAGCAAAAAGGTTTGTCAGAAGCTCTATCGAGGTATGATAGGCTCTCTTCTCTATCTGACTGTTACTCGACCTGATATTCTCTTTAGTGTCTGTCTCTGTGCCAGATTCCAATCAGATCCTAGAGAAACTCACTTAACAGCAGTAAAGAGAATTCTCAAATATCTGAAAGGAACTACTAACCTGGGCCTGATGTATGAGAAAACATCAGAGTATAGACTTTCGGGTTACTGTGATGCAGATTATGCAGGAGATAGACTAGAACGAAAAAGCACATCTGGAAATTGCCAGCTCCTGGGAAACAATCTGATATCCTGGGCCAGCAAGAGACAGTCAACTATCGCTCTATCTACTGCAGAAGCAGAATACATCTCAGCATCACTGTGCACAACTCAGATGCTCTGGATGAAGAATCAGTTAGAAGATCTGCAAATCTTCGAGAGTAACATTCCTATCTTCTGTGATAACACTGCTGCCATTTGTCTAAGTAAGAATCCCATTTTACACTCCAGAGCTAAGCACATTGAAATAAAACATCATTTTATCAAAGACTATGTTCAGAAAGGGATAGTAACATTGAAGTTCATTGATACAGATCATCAATGGGCAGATATCTTTACTAAGCCCTTGGCTGAAGATAGATTTCTCTTTATCTTAGAAAATCTGAACATTCAAAATTGCCCTGAATAAATTGTGCCTCTGAGAATGTAAAATGAGACTCTGACATAAACAAATGTACCTCTGCCTCTGACTCTGATACTTCTACCAAGTTAAAAAGATATCTGAGTTAGAAATCTCCAGGAACCAATCCTTTGGTATTCCTGAAGATCAGATACATCAAACCACGTGGAGCACTTAGCGTCTAACCCTAGAACTTCTAGACAGCTGTCCAGAAGAAAATCAAAGGGCAAACGCTTAAGATCTCCTTGAGCAGTGTGCATACTGTTGGGATTAGACCTTCATTAATGAGCCTTAATCATTTCTCCCCCAAGCGTGCTAACTTGATTTATGTGCTAACGCTGAATTGTGTGTCGTTTTGCATGCGTTTTTGTTTAGGGTATTTAAACACTCCTCTCACATTTCACACACTTATCACTCTCACTCACTCTCAAACTTCTCTGAAGCAATTCTGCAAGCAGTTCATCTTCAACTCATCTTAATCAACTATGGATGCTCAACAACAACAAGTTTTCAACTTTTCACAACAAATGGAATCCAGCACTACTGCCCAAAGTTCAAGCATTCCCACTCCAACAGTTACAGGCGTATCCATTACTCCAGTGTACAAGGAACCCCATGTTCTTGATCGTGAGCCTCATATCAACCTGGCAACTCCCTTTGAGGGACTAGAAGTTTTATGTGAATCACTGGTAGACTTCAACAACATGAAGCGAAATGGAGTTGATCTTACTGAAGAACTCCGTCAACAAGGTTGGGAAAACTACTTCCAAAGGCTCTATGGCCCTATTTACCCAAATCTCATCAAGGAATTCTGGAGATTTGCTGACGTTGATGATCATTTCATCGTCTCCTACGTATTGGGGGTCAAGATAGTGATCACTGAAAAATCAATTGCTTCATTACTGAATATGGAGAAAACTGGAGGAAGAAGGATCTATGACATCAACCCTAGATCAAGGTACATTGCCTAGGTAATCAATCCCACCATCTTCAAACTCAACACTGAAGGCAATCCATCAAAGAACAAAGAACTTCATCAAAACCTCAGAGTATGGCTCAAGATCATTCTGGGAACCATTCATCACCGCCCAACATCGAACTCCTCTGACTACATCAATACAGATCAGAAGTGTATTCTGTATTGCATTCACAAGGGTTTGAAGCTCTGCCTCCCAGCACTACTCTTCAGATATCTCAAAGACTCTGTACGGGAGACCAGAAACAACATGAAACCCAAAACCTACATCCCTCTGGGAAGGCTTCTGTCTGATGTTTTCATCGAAAATGGGCTTGTAGATCATCTGGAGAAGAACAAGCTTATGGAAGATCTGGCGATAGATACTGGAAGGCCTCTGAACTCCAGAAACCTGAAGAGTATGGGGATTCTGAAGAGGATTCAATTCAAACCCACGCTGGACACCTCCTGGGACGCCTTGAAAGATCAAAGGAAGCTGCCACATGGTCTTGCAAGGTTCTACAAGAATGAACCCAGAGAAGCAATCCTTCACTATATGCAGCGTCTGAAGGATGAAGGAGTTGACATCTCTGACTTCAGATTGGACGATTGTCTAGATTCAGAAGAAGACTTCGTCAGGTTCAAAAGAGGTCCCTCTGAGAAGAAGTCCTCAAAGGCAAAGAAAGCAAGGCTAGGAGAAACTTCTGAAACAAGATCTCCAGCGCCTCTGCAAGTATCTACTGGTAAGTCTGCTCCCTCTATTCCCTCTGAACCTCCTGTGGTTTCCTCTAATCCTCTCCCAGCACCCTTATACACCACCTCTGAAACCCCACCTTCTACAACCAGAACCTCACAACCTCTACCTAAATTTAATCCTGCCCATACATCACTACCTCTATCCGAAGTTGAAGAACTCAATCAAACCACCTCTTCATCTTCAAACCCAGATTCACCCCTTACCTTATCCTCTCCTCTGACCCAGAACCCTCTGACCCCGCTTCTCCCACTTTAGCTCACCTTTACTCTCTAAACCAAAACTCACAACAACCACAACAACCTCCACCTGAACCTGAAGTCACTTCACCACCCCCAGAACAAACAACCAACGACCCTTCTGAAGCTCAACCCTCTGACATCACTCCCCAAAACACTTCCGTTGAACCTGAACCTCTAACATTAAATTTAAACCCTCCAAACTCTCCACCTCAAACATCTGAACCTGAACCTGAACATTCCATGCCTACCCTTGAGGAAGCCATAATGCTGTTCGCAGGGGCTTCAGTACAGAAGGTCAAGTCTCTGACCATTAACTCTGGCATCAGTGATGATCCTGACTCTGTAAGGACACACTGGAACAGAGTCATTGGCTGGATAACTTCTGAAGCCTTCAAGCTGAAGCACATCTCTGAGTAAGTCAGAAACGACTTCATCAGAGATGCTGAGGCAAGACTACAGGAAAAACTTGTCAGAGAAGCTGAAGAAGAAGCAAGAAGACAAGAAGAAGAAAAAGCTCGACAAACAGAAATCCAAAGGGCAAAAGAAGCTGAAGCCAAGGCTCTGGCCGATGCTGAAGCTGAAGCACAAGTTGCTGCTGAAGCTGAAGCAAAGGCCGCTGCTGAAGCACAGAGTGCTCTGACTCAGGGGGAGACCTCCACTGTTGTCCCTATGGTTCTCCAGACACTTGAAGAACTTAAGAAAGACCAGAAGGAACTCCGTGCCAGAATGGATAAACAGGATACCGTCAACGACAACATTCAGAACATGCTGGCTCAACTGCTTCAGAGGATGCCTCCGCCTCCCAACCCTTAGGCACTTAGGATTTTGTTTGTTTGTTGCCTTGTTTTCATTGTTCTGATGTTTGCTTGTTTGCTTCTTGCCATTATCTCTGTTGCTCTTTTATCTGAATATAACATCTTTTTGATTTATTTGTTTAAGACTTTTTTTTTATTCTGACAAAAAGGGGGAGAAATCGAATATAGCTCTGATGAAATATATTGCCTAATACCTTAAGCACTCTGCAACATACTATTTCTTAAAAATAAATTCATCTAACATTGGACTTAAGAAATTGCAGATAATATATCAAAACTTCATTGCTTGGAAGCTCTGGTAAGAACTTCTGAACTCCCTAGCTCATCTCAGGGGGAGCATCTGATCTGATATTTGTTATGTTTCATCTGCTATTTAAGTTTGTTTTGTCATCATCAAAAAGGGGGAGATTGTAAGAACAAAAATTGTTCTACAACAGATTCCATGATTTTGATGATAACAAAGGATGAAACCAAAAATGGCACCCTAACGAAAAGTTTCTAAGTGTGCAGGGTTCTAAGGAAAGAAGGAAGAGATCTAATGACGTCATCAGATACAGAATCATATCAGATACAAAACAGCAGAACATCAGAAGCATCTGAAGAAGAAGCGCACTCTAGAAGTTCTGACTCTGAACAACGGTATATCATTCCAGAAGCTCTCAGCGGCATCTGAAGACATCATCAGAAGCCCCGAATCAACACAGGAAGATTCCAAGATTTCCAGAGTCACGCAGACTTTGGTAATAGATTTCCTAATACAGAAAGAGTAACGTTAACTTCAAATTCAATGTGGTAATGGATTTCCTAATACAGAAAGAGTAACGTTAACTTCAAATTCAAATGGAAAGGAACTATATTTGGAAAGAAGTTTTTCGAGGAGAAAAAGTTGTTTTGGCAAGAAACAACAAATGTTATGGCATTAATTCCTATTCAACACAAATTATCTGCCATCAATTTCAACGGTCCTTTCACTCCTATATAAAGGACAACAATCACATTAAGAAAGGTGGACGAACAAGAGCAAGCATACACTGAAACATCATCTCTCTCTCAATATTTCACAAAGCTTTGCTTAGAACGTGAAACACTTTTATTCTTACTGTTGTAATATTTGCTTATCCTAGAAGCACTCTAGATTACATAGTTCTTTATCTATTGTTTTTATTTCCTCAAGTGACTTTGCGCAGTCTGTATACTTGAGAGGACTAAGAGATCCTTCTCTTAGACGTTGGTTGTAAACAATCTTTCAAGATTAGTGGATTAAGTCCTTGTTGAAGGCGAAATCACCTTGGCCGGGTGGACTAGAGTAGCTTTGTGTTATAAGCGAACCAGTATAAATTCCTTGTGTGGTTTTTATTTTGAAAAAGCGCTTATTTTCCAAACAATTCAAACCCCCCCTTTCTTGTTTTTCTCACCTTCAACTTCAACTTCAGGTATTTTTGTTATTGAAATTAATTTATGTACTTCTGCATCATGGGTATTAGATACTGGATGCGGTTCTCGTATTTGTACCAATGTGCAGGGACTAAAAAGGAGTAGAGATTTGGCAAAAGGTGAAGTTGACCTACGAGTTGGCAATGGAGCAAAGGTTGTTGCTTTAGCCGTAGGAACTTATGTATTGACTTTACCTAGTGGTTTAATAATTCAGTTAGAGAACTGTTATTATGTACCTGCAATTAGCAGGAATATTATTTCCGTTTCTTGTTTGGACAAGTTTGGTTTTTCATTTATAATAAAGAACAATTGTTGCTCAATTTATTTGAATGATATATTCTATGCTACTGCACAAATGAACAATGGACTGTATGTCCTTGATCTTGAAATTCCTATTTATAACATTAATACTAAAAGGATGAAACCTAATAAGTTTGATCCAACTTACCTTTGGCATTGTCGATTAGGCCATATAAATGAGAAATGCATTTCCAAACTCCATAAAGATGGACTCTTGGACTCTTTTGATTATGAATCATATGATACATGCAGATCTTGTTTAATTGGAAAGATGACAAAGTCTCCATTCACAGGAAAAGGTGAAAGAGCTAATGATCTTTTGGCCCTCATACATACTGATGTATGTGGACCACTGAACATACCAGCCAGAGGAGGTTTTCAGTACTTCATCACATTTACTGATGATTTCAGTAGATATGGTTATATGTATTTAATTAAACACAAATCAGAATCCTTTGAAAAGTTCAAGGAATTCAAGAATGAAGTACAAAACCAACTAGGTAAGAATATTAAAACTCTTCGATCAGATCGAGGTGGTGAGTATTTAAGCCTAGAGTTTGATGACCATCTGAAAGAGTGTGGGATCCTATCCCAACTTACTCCTCCTGGAACACCCCAATGGAATGGTGTATCTGAGAGAAGAAATCGAACCCTGTTAGACATGGTCCGATCCATGATGAGTCACGCCGATCTTCCAAACTCCTTTTAGGGACATGCACTATTGACAGTAGCTTACACACTTAACCGTGTTCCATCCAAAAAGGTTGAGAAGACACCATATGAGATATGGAGTGGTAAGAAACTACACATGTCTTACATGAAGATTTGGGGTTGCGAAGTTTATGTGAAACGACAAATTTCAACTAAGCTTGAGCCCAAATCTGACAAATGCTTATTTGTGGGGTATCCTAAAGAAACAAGAGGGTATTACTTCTACAATCCTTCTGAGGGCAAAGTGTTTGTCGCTCAAACTGGAGTTTTCCTAGAAAAGGATTTTATTTCCAAAGGAATCAGTGGGAGGAAAGTAGAGCTTGAAGAAATTCAAGAATCACAAAGCATTGATACACCTATGGAGGAATTAGAGCAGGAAACACAAGTAGTTGTGAAAGAGCAACCTGCTCAAGTAGAACAAGACCAACGTAGGTCAAGCAGGATACGTCACATACCTGAGAGATATGGATATCTTATAAATGATCAAGGTGATGTATTACTCATGGATCAAGATGAGCCTGTAACCTACCAAGAGGCCATAAATGGTCCCGAGTCTGAGAAGTGGCTAGAAGCCATGAAATCTGAAATGGATTCCATGTACACAAACCAAGTTTGGACCTTGGTAGAGCCTCTTGTAGGAGTTAACCCTATAGGATCCAAGTGGGTCTTCAAAAAGAAGACTGCCATGGATGGTAAGGTACATACCTATAAGGCAAGACTGGTTGCAAAAGGATATAAACAAATTCATGGGGTTAACTATGATGAAACCTTTTCACCAGTTGCAATGCTTAAATCTATTCGGATTTTACTTGCTATCGCTGCATATCATGATTATAAAATATGGAAGATGGATGTCAAAACTGCTTTCCTTAATGGGAATCTTCTTGAGGATGTGTACATGACACAACCTGAAGGATTTGACATACCAGAAGAAGCCCAAAAGATATGTAACTTACAAAGATCAATCTATGGATTGAAGCAAGCTTCCAGAAGCTGGAATCTTTGTTTTGATGAAACGGTAAAACAATATGGATTCATCAAGAACGAAGATGAGCCTTGTGTCTACAAGAAGGTTAGTGGGAGCATGATCGTTTTCCTGGTATTATATGTAGATGACATATTACTCATTGGAAACAATGTCCCTACCCTGCAACAAGTAAAGTCTAGTTGGGGAAATGCTTTTCTTTGAAGGACCTAGGTGAAGCAGCCTATATATTAGGAATCAGAATCTATAGAGATAGATCATAAAAACTGCTTGGCCTAAGTTAGAGTACGTACATAGACAAAGTGTTGAGACGCTTTAATATGCATGATTCCAAGAAAGGATTCATGCCTATGCAACATGGCCTGTGTCTATCAAAAACACAATCCCCTTCAACTAAGGAAGAAAGGGATCGCATGAATAAGATTCCATATGCATCTGCAATAGGATCTATCATGTATGCCATGTTATGTACTCGACCAAATGTCTCGTATGCTTTAAGTGCAACGAGTAGGTACCAATCTGATCCTGGTGATGCCCATTGGGTAGCTGTCAAGAATATCCTTAAGTATTTGAGAAGGACTAAGGACTCATTCTTGATATATGGAGGTCAGGAAGAGTTGGCTGTAATTGGATACACCGATGCTAGCTTCATGACAGATAAGGATGACTTTAGATCGCAATCTGGTTATGTGTTTTACTTAAACGGTGGTGCTGTGAGCTGGAAAAGTTCAAAGCAAGATACAGTTGCTGATTCTACAACCGAGGCCGAGTATATTGTTGCCTCAAGTGCAGCAAAGGAAGCTGTTTGGATCAAAAAGTTCATTAGTGAACTTGGCATAGTTCCTAGTATTGTGGATCCAGTTGGTCTCTATTGTGATAACAATGGTGCTTTCGCACAAGCTAAGGAGCCTAGATCTCACCAACGATCCAAACACATACTTAGGCGTTATCACCTCATTCGAGAGATAATAGATAGAGGAGATGTGAAAATATGTAGAGTACCTACACTTGACAATATTGCTGACCCAGTGACAAAGCCTCTTGCGCAGCAGAAGCATGATGGCCATATTAGATCTATGGGCATTAGGGGTATGCCTGATTGGCTCTAGTGCTAGTGGGAGATTGTTGGTGTAAGCCCTGGAGGCCAATACTTTTGGTACTTGTATCGAATTGTTTATTAATAATAAAAGGTTTTTTCTTTATTATGTTTGTTTAATAAAGTCCCTGGAATAGATAGTCTGTTTAATGTATCAAGTGTGACTTAATCATGAGATCACATTAAACATAAGGACATTATTCTTAAAGTATCTGTAGTCGAGCTTTATTGTGAAGTGGTATAACATTAAAGCATGAAGACTATTATGTTTATAGACTGATGATCACATCTCATGGATCATGGATAAGGAGTTATCAAGTCTCAAACATAGGTATGAATATTAAGAGTAATATTTATACTGGATTGACCCGCTATGAGAATACTATATAGAATGTTATGCAAAGTGTCATAAGTTATTCTCATGGTGATAATGGTGTATACCACCCTTCGACCTGAAACCACTATGGACCCTAGATGTAGAGTCGAGTGCCTTATTGCTGATCAAACGTTGTCCGTAACTGGATGATCATAAAGGCAGTTGATGGGTACTCCACGAAGCATGCTAACGGACATGAGTGACCTAGATGGAATTTGCCCATCCAGTGTAACAAGATAAATGTCTATGGGCCCAATATTGAACTGGACAAGGATGACACGGTCTATGCCTTGTGTTCAATATAGACATAAGGGTAAAAGGGTAATTATACACATAATTATTATCACAGAAGGATTTTTCAGATCACATGACATTTTCGTGTCTTGGGTAGCAGTGATGTGTTGCTAGATACTGCTCATTGTTTATTATGTTAAATACGTGATTTAATATAATTGTCAATGCCGCGAAAACCTATAGGGTCACACACAAAGGACGGATTGATGAGAGATAGAGTAATTAAGGAATACTGTAATGTACGGTGCCCTTAAGTGAATTATAGAACATCGTAAGGTACGGTGTACTTAAGTAGAATACGAAATATGGTAAGGTACCACGCGCTTAAGTGATTTTGGCATATTATAAGATATGGGCCATATACACTTGAGTGGGCTTTTTAGCTTGCAGCCCACACAAGTGGTTCTATAAATAGAACCCTTGTGTAGAAGCATTGTTGCACTTGTAATTTCGTTTCTCTCTCTCTCTCTCTCTCTCTCTCACTCACTCACTCAAGGCCTTCATTCGTAACAGCTAGCACTGAGATTGAAGGAATCCGTTCATGTGGACTGAGTAGAGGCGTTGTTATCGTTCAACGTTCGTGATCGCCACAAGAGGTAACGATTCTATCACTGATCATGCCCATTCGTAAGGATCATTAGAGGAGAAATTTTAGATTCCGCTGCATTATCCTTGAGGTTGATATAATACTCACCTATATCCTTAGTGATGGACAATGAGTCTTCCATGCTTATTATAGGGTTAACCCCTCACTAGCATGTTGAAGATATCCTCACATGGTGGATTTGTAGTTTTAGGTTGAGTTTTC
This sequence comes from Lathyrus oleraceus, assembly GCF_024323335.1. NCBI lineage: Eukaryota > Viridiplantae > Streptophyta > Magnoliopsida > Fabales > Fabaceae > Lathyrus > Lathyrus oleraceus. Next base: position 21,936,901 of record NC_066582.1, read on the forward strand.
TCCCTTGGATAACAAAGGACCTTGAGGCTTTTGGACCAATCAATTCACCAACTTCTTTTGAGATTTTTACCCCGAACTACGAGGTTTTGATCCTAATCTTTTTTAAGATGGTACGTAGGCAATGGGTTTATCCATTCAAACATAAAAATTGTAAATAATTTGTACATTCTTCTCTTATCTCCCCAATCATGTTTGCACAAATAATTTTCACAAATACCAACCTACCTTACAACAAATTGTGAAAAGGGCTCCCTAGGAGTACCTAGGATGTTTTGGGTGCTTAAAACCTTCCCATTGCATAACCAACCCCCTTACCCCGATCTCTGACATTTTTATTAGTTTTTGATTTGATAAAACTTCTTGATTTTTGTTCTCTTTCTAACCTTTCCTTTGGATAAATAGAAGTGCGGTGGCGACTCGAATTGTATGATTTACTTTTGATTTAGTAAATAAATCTAAAGGTAACGAATACCCCGCTACATCTTTCACCCATCTTTCCCTTCTTTTTGATAATGTCAAAGGGGGAGAAAGCTGTTATGAATTATGCTTGTATGCTTGTGAATTTCCTAAGGTACAAATGATACAAATCTCCTTCAAGATAATCAAGTCAACATGATCATAAGCTTCTCAAATTTAGGGGAAGTTACACATCTCAGGGGGAGAAATTTTCATTTCCGGAAATTGCACGCATCAAAGAGGATTATTTGTCATCATCAAAAAGGGGGAGAATGTGGAGTCAAGCTTCTCTATGATGAATGTTTTTGATAAAGAATCTTGATTCAAGAAGTTAAGCGTTTCACTTCAAGAAGGCATAATGAGAATACTTACCTTCACTAAAGTCTTAGATGCTCAAGTATTCATATGGCTATTGCATAACTTTTCATAGTGCATGGAAAATGTCTTAGAATCATATTTTTCATTTTCAAAAACTGGGTAAATCGATTTACCTATAAGGGAAATCGATTTACCACTGAAGCTTACATATTTTTTAAAAGCAAAAATTAATTTTTTCACTTAGGTAAATCGATTTACCACTTAGGGAAATCGATTTACCACTGGAGCATTACATTTCCAGAAGCGAAATTTTAAGTTTTTTAACTAGGTAAATCGATTTATCTCTTAGGTAAATCGATTTACCTCTTAGGGAAATCGATTTACCACTGAAAGATTTTGAAAAATTTTAAACGTTGCAACAAGGTAATTGATTTACCCATTATGTAAATCGATTTACCACTGTGTGTTTCTGAAAAATCAGTGGTTGTTCATACACGTCTTCATGCAACATTTCATGGAATATTTTCATTTCATCTTTGACAATTGTTCATGATTCTTTCAGAACATTACCATGTTTCATTTGAGGTGTTACGTGCATATTGTCGCACCTCGGAAAATGCGATCCCTCGCGATAGGAAGCGGAAAAAATGTTAGTTCGAACAGAGTCGCCACCAAACTTTATTTATCCCAATCAAGGAATAGGGAAATATCGATAAAACCTTTGAAAAATAGAATAATGGTCATCGCAACCATATTCGGGTTCGGGAGTGGATTACGCAAGGGGAAGGTATTAGCACCCCTCACGTCCGTTGTACTCAACGGGAACCTTTTAGTTCAATTCTGCGATTTGAGTGTTAACTAAATGTTGTTTATTTTTCTTCGAGTAATTAGAGTTGGTAATAGATATGGATGAAGACCTTAGAAGGGGAAATAGGAGGTTTTTTATTAGTGTGCTCGCGAAGATACAGCAATCTCCTGCCTACGTATCCTTATGGTGCAATAAGGAAATCAGAGCATTCGTAGTTCGGGCTACTACGAATATTTGGTGTGTTTTGTTTTATGAACGTGTAGGTCGGCGTTCTAACGGCTAAATGTTGGCTCGTCTACTCTCGGTGGAGGCTCTAGCACTAGTTTGTTGTGCGCATTAAAAAGGATTGACAATGTTCTTTTGAAAAGGGTTTTGGTCACACGGGGGTGACGAGTTGATTTGATGTGTTGGATGTTTTGTTTGACTGGTTTCGATCGCACGAGGGCGAGAAAAAGATAGATTTGATGTGTTGAGATATTTTTGGTTGGATGACAATTACTCGGATAGTCGAGTAAGACAACTCGTATCCTAATAATCGGGAAAGGGAATAGAAGACTCTAGACCGCTTTCTTTTTCATCCTTAATTGTGAAAGGATTTTAATGATGATTAAGGTGTTTTGAATGGATGACAAATACTCGGATAGTCGAGTAAGACAACTCGTATCCTAATAATCGGGAAAGGGAATAGAAGACTCTAGACCGCTTTCTTTTTCATCTGAGCAATTATGAAAATAAGTTTATGTATGGTTGATGTATTTTAGATAAACGACAAGCACTCAAATGGCTGAGTAAGACAACTCATATCCAAGTGTTTGAGGAGAGGAATTGAAGGCTCAAGACTATCTCCCTTTTCCTATAGTTTATTATGAAATGATTTGATGAATTTGTGGGAAAATGACAATTGTTCGACTGACCGAGTAAGAGAACTCGTATTCAACCAATTGAGGAGAGAAGTTGAAGACTCAAAGTCATCTCCCTTTTCATTTCGTTATTATGAAAGTGTTTTGATTTAATCGGGGTTTGGAAGTTTGTAGAGGAACGACAATTATTTGACTAACCAAGTAAGAGAACTTGTATTCAAATAATCGAGGAGAAAAATTGAAGACTCAAAGTCATCTCCCTTTTCGTTTCTTATTATAAAATGATTCAATTTGATTGTGCTTAGGTGGATTAGAAATGGCGACTATTTGACTAACCGAGTAAGAGAACTCATATTCAAATAATCGAGGAGAGGAATTGAAAACTCAAAGTCATCCCCCTTTTCATTTCCAAATGAAATGGTATTTGATTGTGATTGGGTATTTTAATTTGATTTTGAATGAAAATACTCGACATTTGATCGAGGTTTTAAATTTGGTGTTTATGAATGAAATGAATTTTATTTAGTGAATCAATCATCTACTCGATTAATTAAAATCGAATAGGTCTCATTGTAAGAAAGCCCAAGAGTAAGCTATGTGAGGTTGATGGTGATGCTAAAGGCTATCGACTTACAAAGGTGTTTGAAAATGGGCTCGACATTTAATCGAGAATTGTGTGATTTATTTGTGGTTTTGGATTGATGATGAATTGGAGTGAAATCGAATTTTTTATTATGAAAATGTGGTGGAAAAGAAATTGACCAACCTTTAATTATTAACTTATCAGAATTTGGTTAAGTCGATTAATTGAATTAATTAAGATTAATTATCGAAATTATTTAATTGTCCCCAAATAATTAAGTTAATTAAAATTAAATACTTAAAATGAATTAATCAAACAAAGTTCCATTAATTAACTGTTTAACAATGAAAATAAGTGGCAATGTTGATTTATTTAATTAAATCGGTGTGCTCAAACCGGTTTATGCGAGATAACAAGGATTAATGTTATTCGCGAATTCCAAATGCGGTGAAAAATTCGCAATTAATGTATAGAAATTTTGGCGGCATAACGACATTGAATTACCGAATCCATAGATTTAATCCGACTAAAAATGTAATGAATTTGAACCATAACAAACCAATATTATTCACAAATTATACTATTATGAATTATCATATCAACCCAAAATAATCAATAAATTATAGGCTACTTAAAACAAATTGAAATAGAAACTCCACAGTAAAGTTTCGTAACAAGAAATGCAGATATATCACATATCTACTATCCCAAGCAGCTAATTATTTTTTTTTAAATTGATACGGCAGAAAAAGTCCAATAGTACCACATGAATACAAGTTTCTATTCCTAAAAAAAATATAAAGTGAAAATCTATAATTATCTCACAAGCATTTTGACAAAGAAAACTGGATAAACCAAACAATACTCATATGAAATCAAGCTATATATATTACCAAATTTGTGTAACGTTGGCCGGAATTGACTTGCTGTTAGTGGTGATGCTCGTCAGTTCCGAAATGTGTATCGAACCGGTTCATTCTTCCTCGTGAAGAACAATCAACATCCTTTCCTCAAGTTCATTTTTCCTCTTTTCCTTTAACGTTTTCGACACTAACACCAGTTCCACTACATGGCATCATAAACACATCAACAACACGAACGATGTACTCATCAAGGAATTTTCCATGGGATCCACCTGCATCGTCGAACATTCAGTGAAACATTTCCATGCTGATTTCCGAAATCTAGGTTCAACTTAGGTTTTGGATTTGAAAGTAGAACTTTCAAATGGTTTCAGTGAGATTTTTGAAGGTGGAGCAACGAGGGGAGAGGCAATTTTTGCAACAATGAAGAAGAGATTTCTAAGGGAGTATTCAGGGGGTAGGGGTTTGGTGAAGCAAAACAGTTGTTGACGGTTGGTGAGAGCGGCGGATGGAGGGTGGAGAGGTGGTGAAGGGCGCGCGGATTTGTGGATGGTGGTTGTTGTGGCCGTGACGTGTCCGTGAGCTTTTCGGCGGAGGAAGGAGAAGGGTCGCGTTAGTTGGAAGTTGTGAGGTTCTTGTGGTGGTAAGGCGGCTGTGATGATGGAAATGTTGTTGATGGAGTCGGCGGCGGGTAGGTTAAGCGGTGGTGGCTCGCAAAGAAGAGCGGTCGGATTCGTGGCGGTGTGAAGGAGGTTCAGCGATTTGAACGGCGAAGGGAGGGCGTTTGGTGTTTGTCGTTGCCGGTGGGTGAGGTTCAAAGGTGAAGAGGATGGTGGTTTACGGTGTGAAGGGTGACATGCGAGGATGGTGGTGCAGTGTGAAGGGTGAGAGTTGTTGAAGACGATGGAGTTTCCTCCAATCGTGAAAAGGAGGGACCTTTTTCGATTTTCTTTTTTTTTTTTATATTTTGTTCAGAAAAAAAGGTCTGTGTTGAGTGGATCCCCTCTCTAAAAGGCGTTATCCTTTTGCCTTTTTTATCCCTTTTTCAGCTCCCGAGAGAGAAAAGTCTATGAGTGGGACAAGTGAGGTGGCTATTTGTGAGTGTGTGCTGAGAGAGGATTTTTGTGAGTTGTCCGTTGAGTGTGAGAGAGAGTGTTTGCTTTTTAAATTCTCTTTTTTAGTGTGGTGATAGAAGAGAGAGTGAAGGAAATATGGTTAGTGTGTGAGAAGAGAAAACGTGAGGTGTGGTGATAAAATGAAGTTCTTCTTCTTTGTTTTTATTCGTTGGCCAGAGAGAGTGGATGATGGGAATCAGGTGGGGAGAGAGGCGTGTGCGCTATCCCTTTTTTGTATTCCTTTTTTTTGTTTTTGAGTGGCAAGAGAGAGTGAGTGTTTTTTACGTGAGTGGAGGGAGAAGAAAGACACGTGCCAGTGAGTGTGAGGAGAGAGAAATATGCAAGCTGGATTTTCAATACCATTGAAGGTGTACCAGCTGTCAAACTTTTACAAGGAATCCAATGTAAAAAATATGTTATTTTTGTGAACACAATTACTATTATTTAAAAAAATTCTATTCAAAAAAATCTAATAAATATTTTGATTTAAATAATTTCTAATTATTTTAGTTGAATAATTAACCTAACAAAAATAGTGACTGATTATAAACAGAAGCCGGATATAAATTTGCTCGGAAAATTAAATCAGACACACTAAAATGATCAGCACAAAATGTACTTATTGAAAAAAGCAGCATTTCTTTAAATTTCGAAATAAATTTTCACCGATTAAAAGGCTCAGGCGGGTCAAAACGCAACCGAAACAGTCGCTGAAAAATCTGACGAGCACACCAAGTTAAACTACGTGAACCGTAGATTAATAATACTGGTGTCTGCAATTTTAATTTTGAAACCTTTTTACCCGATAATTTTGCATGTTCTTGAGAAATGATTCAACCGATTTGTCTGTATTTTTAATAAATTTATTCTGACTGATATTTTAGGTATTATTCATGATGAAATGTATGTCATGCTGTGCATATGATGCAAATTAAAAATATAATCAATTTTACGAAAATTTAAATATACCCGGACAAAATTGGGTTATGACACATATAAATACATGATCTTTCAAATTCAAATTTCACCTCTTCCAATCAATCTCTTAGAATTTTCAGAATTCACACTTATTGTCTTAAATCTTCATTCAAGATTTTTCTGCATATTTTCATATCATTCAAAGCAGAAAATTCTTGAGCAATCTAATATCTTTGTGTTGTGAATTATTTTCATTGGAAGAGAAGATCAAGCAAATTGATATATCACTTTGGGTGATCATTATACTACAAACTTTACATTCAATCCATTGTTGTAATCCATATCTTATTTTTAGAATTGTTGAAAAATAAGATTGTGTGTTTTGTAAACACTTTGCTGTCCAGGATTGTTGGAAGCAAGAGAGTTAAGTTTGAGAGGATTGTTCTCATTCAACTTGGTGAATCACAAGAGATAGTTCTTGGTGATTGTGTCTGTCGTGTACAAGTCATAACAGATAGTGAAATCTCTTTCATGTTGAAAGGGGACTGGAGTACTCTCGATCTGTGAGGGGAACCAGGATATTTCTTCGTATTCTTTATCTTTCCGCATTACCGTTCATCGCTTAACATAACCAGAAAAGAAAGAACAAAGTTTTATATAAACCGAAAAAAGTGTTCAAAGATCCTAATTCACCCCCCTCTTAGGCGCTACTCAACTAACAAACCAAAGATCCAAGAGAATTGAGTAAGAATCGAAGAGATGAAGTTTTCTAAAATTTACCTTCAATGTTGTACAGAACTTGATGTTGCTTGCTTCAACCTTGATCTGATCACACTTGAGAAGTTTGCAGAAGAGGTTTAGCAATGGTACAAAGCTTTGGATCCTGGAGTTCTTGAATCTCCAAACAGTGAGATTCAAACTCAATTTTCAAGTTGAAAATTCTCAGGTTTTCCTTTGAAATTTGAGGGTTTAAATTGGGGGGAAAAGCTGGCGCGCAAGGTCTGTTTGAATTGAGCTCAGAGGCCTTGTATTTATAGCATTTGGAATTGATAATTGCACACTTGAAAAATTGCTAAATTTGGTCATTTCATGCACAAGCTTGCATGGGCGTGTACAGACCCATAAAGCAATCCAATTTGATCCATATCCAACTGTTCTGAAGTTCAAATGAGGCTTGAGTGGCAAGGCAATGATATGTGGAGTTTTGGACATTTGATTTTTTCCAATGATGCAGCTCTGTTAAAGCCATTCGCAGACCTAGCAAATTTCATCCAAAATGAATGAACTTGGGTTCTTTGGAAAGCTTAGATCAACGGGAACAAGTTTGATGTTGAACACTTTTTCATTTGGAACTTGGATCAAGGTGAATTTGAAGGTGGAAGTTTGGAAATTTCAACATGTTGAAATATTTTCCAAGTGTCAAGCCATATATCTCAATATTCCACCTTGATTAACTTTTTATGTGGGATTCAAATGAGAAAAGTGTATTTATCAAAGTTGTATCTATTTCAAAGACCTTCAAAATGGCCACCAACTTCATGGAATTTGGATTTAGAATGATAGAGTTATGCATTTTTGAAGTTTGGAAAAATCACTTGTTCAATGGTATAGGTCAAAAATGACCTATAATGTATCCTCATATCACATGCTCATAAAAGTTGATTTAGCTATCACTCTAAACATAAAAGTTGAATTATACATCTTGAATTTGATTGTTCAACTTGGAAATCTTTCATCTCATAAAAATTGAGCAAGTTATGGCCTTGGGAAGTTGACTTTCAAATTAGGGTTTAGACAAAATGACCTATAATGTTTCAACATAGAAAATGATTTTACAAGCAAAACTAGCTCTAGGTATCAACATGAAAGTTGGTTGGAATGTAATTTAGAGTAACGTTTCTCTTGGAATAATTTTCATATGGTGAAAATTGTAGGAGATAGGGTCTAGGGAGACCGAGTTTTGATTAGATGAATTCATCTGGCCAACCACCATCAACCAACTTGCTAACCTTCAATTCTTTTAACTTTTTAGGCTCATGGTAGATCATACATACATAATATAATGAATTCTAAAGTGTCCCTTCAGAAATTTGATCAATTGGTGAGATAGCTTATTGGAGAAGTTACTCAAGATACCCAGTCAAACTAAGGTTTCCAAGGCAAATCACTTCCAAACTCTTGAAGAATGCTTGATCAATATAACATGTAGAGATCATTGGGACTCATATATGATGCTTAGAGACATTGTGGATCCATCCTTGGTTGTGCTTTTAGCTATAAGGGTCTCAAACCCTAGGTATGAACTTGATAAATCAATGGGATCATGCCCTACCTACAAAAGAGTTAGGCAAATGCAAAAGACATATTTTTGGTATTTTGGTTAATGAAATGCTAAAATACAAGTATGATACAATCACATGGTACTTGGTGATCTCTCCCAAAACAAACCCAATGAGAGAGGGGTAAGGAGGATGCCAAGGTATGATCCCAGTGCTAATGCATATGATGAAATTGCATGAGGGATCTTAGGGTCAAAATTGGGGTCTTACAACTACATCTGTTGGACATGGGTAAAGTTCTTGAAACACAAGGATGAGTCACATTATGTGTTTTCTACCTTCTGCTCACTAGTGCAAACAGAAATTAATTACAAAATAGTCAAAGTCGGAAGTGATCATGGTGGCGAATTTGAAAATAAACATTTTAAAAATATTTTTGATTAAAATGGTATTTCCCATGATTTCTCATGTCCTAGAATTTCGCAGAAAAATGGAGTTGTAGAAAGGAATAATAGGACTTCGCAAGAAATGGCTCGCACCATGATCCAAGAAACTGATATGGCTAAGCATTTATGGGCAGAAGTAGTTAACACAACTTGTTATATTCAAAACAAGATTTCTATCTGACCTATTCTAGGTAAGACTCCTTATGAATTGCGGAAGAACACAAAGCCCAACATATCTTATTTTCACCCTTTTGGATGTGAATGTCTTATGTTGAACCCTAAAGAGAATCTTGGCAAGTTTAATTCTAAAGCACAAAAGTGTTTACTGTTAGGATATTCTGAACGCTCTAAAGGCTATAGGATCTTTAAAACAGAAGCACGAATTGTTGAGGAACCAATTCATGTTAGATTCAATGCTAAGCTTGACCCTGAAAAGTCAAAGCTAGTTGAGAAATTTGCATATTGAAGTTTAATCGTTCAGAATCCAAGGATATTGTTTCTAGAGAAAAAGACTCAGAAGACAAAGGCAAAGAATCTGAATAAATGACTCAACCAGAAGCAATCGTTTATCCAACTCATCAGAAGAAGAGTAGATCAAGAACTTCTCATTCGGAAAAACTAATTCTGGGAGACAAGAATGCTTCTGTCATAACTAGATCTTCAGTCAAACCTTCTGACGAGACTCTTCTAGGTTTTGTGTCTCTGATAGAACCCACATCTATTGATGAATCTCTTCTGGATAATGAATGGATTCTGGATATGCAAGAAGATCTGAATCAATTCACCATAAATAATGTTTGGGATCTTATTCAGAAACGAAAGGGTTTCCATGTCACTGGAACCAGATGGGTCTTCAGAAATAAGCTGAATGAGAAAGGCGAGGTTGTCAGAAACAATGATCAACTGGTAGCACAAGGTTATAGTCAGCAAGAAGGTATAAACTATACATAAACCCTTTCTCCAGTTGCCAGTATAGAGTCTATTCATCTTTTAATTTCTTTTGCAGTCAATCATAACATCATCCTTTATCAGATGGATGTTAAGAGTGCATTATTGAATGGATATATTTTTGAAGAAGTATATATGCATTAACCTTCTGGTTTTGAAAGTTCTCAAAATCCTGATTTTGTTTTTAAACTGAAAAAATATTTATATGGTCTGAAGCAAGCTCCTAGAGCTTGGTATGATAGACTAAGTAACTTTCTTTTGGAAAATTATTTTACCAGAGGGAAAGTGGACACAACTCCCTTTTGCAAAACCTTTAAGAATGATATTTAGATTGTGCAGAATTATGTTGATGATATTAGTTTTTGTTCTGCTAATGCATCGTTGTGCAAGTATTTTGCTAATTCAATGCAAGCAAAATTTGAAATGAGTATGATGGGAGAACTTAAGTTCTTTTTGGGAATCCAAATTGATCAACGATCAGAAGGAACATATATTCATTAGAGAAAATATACAAAGGAACTTATAAATAAGTTTAACCTATCAGAATGTAAGCAAACAAAGACTCAAATGCATCCTACATGTATTCTGGAGAAAGAAGAGGTAAGCAATAAGGTAAATCAGAAGCTATTCAGAGGTATGATATGCTCTTTTTTATATCTAACCGCTTCTAGACCTGATATCTTATTCAGTTCCTGCTTAAGTGCTCGCTTCCAATCACATCCTAGGGAAAATCACTTAATTGTTTTTAAGAGAATATTTAGGTATATGAAAAGTACTACTAACCTTGGTTTGTTTTATAGAAAGCCAAGTGAGTATAAATTAGTACGCTATTGTGACGCTGACTATGTTGGAGAGAGAATTGAAAGAAAAATTACTTCTGGAAGTTGCCAATTTCTGGGTGATAACTTGATCTCATGGTCTAGCAAGTGGCAGTCAATAATCATGATGTTAAGAACCGAAGTTGAATATATTGCAACTTCTGGATGCAACACTCATATACTTTGGATGAAGAGTCAGCTGGAAGATTATCAGATATCTGAGAGTAACATTCTTATTCTCTATGATAATACTTTTCTATTTGTTTATCTAAGAATCCTATCTTGCATTCTAAGGCTAAGCATATTGAAATAAAACATAATTTTTTCGTGACTATGTTCAGAAGGGTATTTTTCATTTAAAATTTGTTGATACAGACCATCAATGGGCCGATATCTTTACAAAACCCCTTTCTAAAGATAGATTCGTGTTCATTCTGAAAAACTTATTTATGAAGTTATGTCCAGAATGAAAAGATGTATTTTAGAACGCTTAAGTCTTCAGAACTCTAGATTAGATTCTGAGAATGCTTCTTTTTTACTCTGAAACATGAGCTTTCTGAAGTAAGGAAGTTTTCATGAATCAGAAAGAGTTTTGATCAGAAGCAATCTTATCGATTTTTCTTCCTGATTCTGAATAGTTGTTGCACTAAATGGTTGTCTTTTCGTTTATTTCATATGGTTCTTAGTGGCGACAACTGTCCTAATTTCTGAGCATGCGTGATAAAATCGTGACACATTAGGTTTAGCAATTCAACAAGCTCATGGTCGAGGATATCAGCAACCGTGGACTGCTCATGCAAATCAACAAGCTCATGGTCGAGGATATCAAAATCAACATCAGAACCAGCCCAGACCTTGAAACAATCTGGAATGAAGGAATGTTCCTCTCGATCCAATTCATATGTCATACAGTCAACTTCTGCTATATCTGATTCAAAGCTCGCTAGTGGAACCCAAGTCTCTTAGGTCGTTGCTAGAATCATACCCGCCTGGCTATGATCCCGATGTGCAAGGTGGATATCATGTCGGATCAATAGGGCACTCAACTGAAGACTGTAATGCTTTCAAGGCCAAAGTATAACAGTTTATCAACAAAAAGTACATATCCTTTTCAGAAGGAAGCCTGTTAGTTCACGTTAACCTCTCACCTGAATGAGTTCGAAGACTTCAATAGAGTATCTCATAATGATAATGGTTCAGACATGAAGACATCCTTAACTTTGGCAATCATCGGACAAATTTATTTTCATTGCATTTGTAACTTCTTTATTAATTAAATGCTACTTGGTTTTAAAGATTGTTGTTTTTAAATGGTTGTATTAATGAAGTAATGATGCATGTTTTGAATCAATTATGTCGTATTCACTCATTATTCTTCTCTTATATCAAAAACAAAAATACATCCATGTTATCCACCTCACTTTATTTATCAAACTGTTGTTTTAGAAAAATTGGAGGGAGGATGACAAAAACAAAATACCCATAATTGTTGACTGTATGCTTTCAGATAAAATCCCGCTGATGATGTACAGGCATTGTTTCAAATTCCCAAACACTGAAGAAATAAGGAGTTAATCCCTAATCAACCATTTCGAGCCTAGAAGTAGGTGTTTCTTTCCGATCTACAAATCCTTAAGTTTAACCCGAGGCATGGTAGTGTTCAGTTAATCTGACTCCACATTCAAATTACAAGAGAATACATCCCATATGGGGATTAATCACGTGATATTCTTCGCAAACATCCTGAAGTGGTGAAAGAACCTGGCAAAAACTAAAAGTTATGTCAATTGTTCTTCAATGACCAATGACTTAGCAGTCACAAGCCTTTCAAAAAAGAAATAAAAAGCTCGCTAAGTCGATACCCCCAAAAGGAGACTTAGGAAAAAGTTGGGGCAATCCCTCAACAAAACAAAACAAGATTCAGGGACCAGTATACCAAAATCAAAGGGTCACCGACATCCAAAAAACGAAATAAGGTGACTGCCATTTCAAGAAAGTCTTGAATCTTCATCTTTCTCCTTACACTGTCAAGCCCTTTTGACGAATGTGTGTGTTGAATTAACTTAACGTATGAATGGAGTTTATCAAGAAGAAAGGGTGGGTTAAAGGTGAATTTTGAGCCTTATATCCTTTTGTTTCAAAAACCGTAAACCAAGCCACGTTACAACCCTTGAAAAACCTAATTGAAGCAGGGTTATTTCTGAAAGCATTCTACATCAAGGCTGTGTAAATTGACTCTTAAAGATTTGCTAATCTTCTACATCGATGTCATTATTCTCATTATATCTTTCAGACTTTAAATTTCTAAAATAACATTGTGTTTGGACTCATGGTCCATTCCTCACACACTATCACATCATTCCAATAAATGATTCTTTTCAAAACTTGCATGAGCATCGCATTAAAATTACCAGTTATAAATGAAAAAATTTAATTGTAATTCAGCATTTGACATCATGGAAATTTCAACAAAGAGCAATCAGAGAAACTTGATCATTTACCAGAACCAAGACTACTTCATAACCCATGAATTAGGGGCATGCCACCCAAAACATCAAGTTGATCATAGGAAGGTTATTCCAAGAATTGACCAGTCTAAAGCAAGTCTCCAAACATCAGTTGATCAGGGGGAAAATCATTTAAAGTATCGGTTGATCCAGAGCATACCAACTCAAGACTTTATCAACCAAGGGCAGATCACCTAAAGGTTTTGTTGGCCCAGGGAAAATCCCTTCAATATTCAGTCAATGTGAGTTAAGTCACTTCAAGCTCATACCGCAGCAAGCTACCCCAAAAGCACATCAAATCCTGCCACTCAAAGAGTCGGTTAATTAGAGACAAAACCTTTCATTCTGGGTTAGGCCATCTCAAACCATCATCCTGGTATGATTACTTCCCAAAGTATCCTTTCCAGGAAAACTTCTCCAAAGCCCAACCAACTGGGGCAAGATGAGCCACATAGGAGCAAGTCCACTCCATATCTTCAAGTTGCTCAAGTAATTTTTGTTATGTCTCAACCACCGATTTTGAGACAATTGTCGGGGAATCATGCTATCACCCCATCCAATACCTTTGCCTTCCAGTAGAAGCCTTGTTGCAAAGAACCTTTTATTCCATTACCCGTACATGGGCATTTTTGGAAACCTTCCGATCATTGCATAAGTCATCCTTATTCATTAGTCATGTCGCTTCACTCAGACATAAAGGCATGCATATCATATCATCCATCGGACCTAACCCCATAACATGAACTTGACATAAAAAAACCTTATAACAAGATCTGACATCAAATCCCAATATCGCTTGGCAATTCAAAGTCCAGTTCATGCCTAGCAAATTGTCTCAAAGTCCAGTTCATATATGGAAAATACCTTTTAAACCAATTCCTGTCTGGAGAACCATTTCAAGTCCAGTCCCTGTCTGGTAAACCATTTCAAAGTCCAATTCATTGGCAGATCATTTTCAAGTCCAGTTACGATCTGGCAAACCATTTCAAAGTCCAAATTCATTGGCAAACCATTTCCAAAGTCCAATTCTCGTCTGGAAGTTCAATAAGAGTTTAGTTCCCATCTTGAAAGTCATTCTCAAAAAGCCTAGTTCCCGCCTGGCACACCATTTCCAAAGGCCAATTCTCGTCTGGCAGTTCATTTCAAAGCCTAGTTCACGTATGGAAAATCAAACATCAGTTCTCGTTTGGTAGATTATCTCTTAAACTAGTTCCCGTCTGGTCACCTATTTTGATACCATTTCCCATCTGGTATTCTATCTTTCGCAACAAGTTCTCGTCTGGTAGCTTCCTTTAAAAGTCAGTTCTCGTATGACAAACAAAAAACAAAGTCAGTTCCCGTCTGACAAACAAAAACAAAGTCAGTTCCTGTATGGCATTTTAATCCTTTTCACCAGTTCTCGTATGGTAACTTATCCTTTAAGTCCAATTCTCATATGGAATTTTAATCTTTTTCACCATCTCTCATCTGGAAGTTCACCTTCAAAGTCCAAGATCATTGGCGATCAAGAATAAAACCCTACAAAAGCCCAATTACCCATTTTCATTCCCATATGCATCGCATGCATCATTCATAAATGTTTTTCCTACCAAATAGGAAGATTCAAAAACACAATCATATCAATCATCAGCATACTTATGCCTAGCCTTATACAAAATCAAAAAATCATTCACATCTCTGCATGCACATCCTAAATATCCCCAGTAACTGCATACTACATGCATCTCATGCGTCATTACATGCATAAGTACTTCCATCCAAAGTGGAATGTAATACAAAATATCAAACATAACATAATTAATGATCCAGGGTCAATCACAAGTATCTAGGACAGTCCTCATTCAAAGTAATAATGTTGTTACCCTGCATATGCTTGTGGAATTATTTCCCAACAAGTCTTTCTTCAACTTTATGGTTGATAATGATATTCCCCGACATCTTTGCTATCATTACTCCCCAAGTAGAGGATATTTTAAAATTTTCTTATGAGTTTTTCCCCTGCAGAGCTTTGCCAATAAATTTCCTCTAAAAGGGAGTCTTTTCTAAACTATTTCCCCCAACAGATGAACGTTTGAGATACTGCTTTGTTGATTCAGAGAATCTCATTTATCTGTTTGAGATATTGCTTTATTAATTTGAAGAATATCGTTTATTCTTAGAGATACTGCTCTAGTATCCTCGAAGAGTCTTATATGCGATTGAGGTATCATTCCCCTTGTTGGAATATCTTGATTATATCATATAAGATTATGCTTCATTAATTCAGAGAATCTCATTTATCTGTTTGAGATATTGCTTCATTTATCTGAAGAGTCTCATTTATTCTTAGAGATACTGCTCTAGTATTCCCGAAGAGTCTTAGATGTGATTGAGGTATCATTCCCTTGTAGGAATATCTCGATTATATCATATAAGATGTTGCTTTGTTGATTCGGAGAATCTTATTTATCTGTTTGAGATACTGCTTCATTAATTTGAAGAATCTCATTTGTTCTTAGAGATACTGCTCTAGTATCCTCGAAGAGTCTTAGATGCAATTGAGGTATCATTCCCCTTGTTGGAATATCTTGATTATATCATATAAGATGTTGCTTTATTGATTCAGAGAATCTCATTTATTTGTTTGAGATACTGCTTCATTAATCTGAAGAATCTCATTTATTCTTATTTAACTGCTCTAGTATCCTCGGAAAATCTTAGATACAATGGAGGTATCATTCCATTGATGGAATATCTCGACTCTATCATATAAGATACTGCTTCGTTGATCCTCAGGGAATCTCGTGTGTTTAGTTCAAGACATTGCTCTGCTAATGCTCAGAAAATCTTAGATACAGTCAAAGTATAATTTCATTATTGTCTCGATTATGACATCCAATATATTGTTCTGACGATTCCCATAGAGTCTTGATTATTTCATTTACCTAATGGTCATCCCACTACCTATCTCACTGTATTTCTCATTGATTTTTCTTTCAGCATTACATCCTTGCATATCAAAGGACAAAACTCAGGTCTTTTCCTATTTAATTATCTTCCATCATGAATGTACGAAGACTGTTATCATTCATACCTTCTAGTTCAAGGTAATAAAATAGGGGCAGCATTCATACCCCAATTTTGTCCGGGCATAATTTTTTTTTCATACATCTGACTTTATTTTCAGTTTGCATCATCTACATAGCATAACATGCATTTCATCATGAATAACACCTAAAATATCGGTCAGAATAAATTCTCAGACATATAGACAGATCGGTTGAATCATTTCTCAAATACATACAAAATAAGGGGGTAAAAAAGTTTTGAAATCGAGTTTGCAGACATTAGTATTATTAATCTACGGTTCATGTAGTTTAACATGGCGTGTTCATTATATTTTTTTCAATGACTTTTTCATTTGCATTTTGATCAGCATGAACCTTTTTACCGTTCAGAATTTATTTCAAAATCTGATCAAAATATGTATGTTTCCGAGATGTTTACTTCGCACTGATCACTTTAATGCATTCTGTTTATTTTTTCGAGCATATTTATGCCTGACTTTTACTCATTTTTAGTCATTTTATTTTTATTCTTTTGTCTAAATATTCAGAATAATTAAATAAAATTTTCTGCCCTTTCATTTTATTTTTAACATATTTATTTAAGAGGGTGTGAATTTTAGTTGTTTTAATTGATTTAATCTCAGTTAAATTAATTAAAGCTTCTAGAAGGGGAAACTTTGATATTTTAAATCATTTGTGCTTCCTTGATTTAATTTTAACCATCAATTTCAAATTAATCAAAATCTCTTATTTTCTATCCATATATTTATATATCTATCAATCAAATAAAAAGAATAGAAAAAAAGGAAAATAAAAGATAAGGTGCAAGAAGTGAGCAAAAATTCGGTTACTCTTTAGCCAATGAACATTAGCCATGTGCCCCATGTGCTAGAAAACTCCATCCCATTTCATGATTAACGCGTGGACAGCTAGCAGGACAGGGAGGAAAAATCAAATTCACCCCCTCAATTCATAAAGCAACACTTCCTCATTGTGCCGCCAAAACACCTAGACAACACGTCCTTCAAACAACTACACACATCAAATAATAGCTGCATTGAACTAGATTCTTTGACACCTTAACCTCGCCGTGGATCCACCATCACTAATGTCATCATCATCATTCGAGCAAAGTTGCTTTTGGGTGATGACTTTGGTTTATTTTATCTTATGCTTTTGAACTCTCCAAAGCCAAGACATAAATAAACTCCTTCAAAAGAGATATTGGTCATGTTGCTTCACACCACAATAATAATGTTCATCTCACCTCCTACACCGATCCATCACTATCGCACCGAAAATGTCGACTCAGTGGAAGTTGGAATTCACATCAGCTTTATTTGTTGTTACTTGGCTGTGAGTTCGTTGCAGGTAATGTTTGCATTATCGAATGCAAAGTTTCGACACTAACATGATTTATATTCCATTTCTATTCTGAATTGGCTGTGAATTAATTTTGTTGTTGGATTCTTGGCTCATTAATGCTTCGGTCGTTAGCTTAGCACGCTTTAGTTTCACTACTATTTTAGTTTTGTTATGCAAATATGAGTTGCTATTGTTAAGTACTTCACTGTCCTTCTGTTTTTTACATCAGTCTAATATTGTTTTCTTGTGACTTTTGTATGTGTTGGATGTGTATTAGTTTCATGCATAAGAATCTTCAATAAGAATTCATGAGGATCTTTGTGGGTTTTCTTTGCAAAATTTATTAGTTCATATGAAGATGTAGTAACTGTATAATATTGTGTGAAATGGTGGATAAATTGAGTGTATGTAATTCATAAGGCGCATTTGGTTTCCCCTTTAAATGATGATGATGGAATAATGTGATCATAGTTGTACATGTTTTGCTAAGGCTGCATGATTCTTTTCACCTTAAATTAAAACTTGGTGATGCCAATCCTGAAAGAAAAATACATGTTTATTCAATCTTTGATATAGTTTAGTGACGTGGGTTGGCTAAACCTGCTATTTGTTCATTAATTTTGACAAAAATAATTGCTAAATTTCAATGTTAGATATTAATTTGAGATTATTTCTTTGTGCTTTAACTTCTTCTTTTTTTATATAAATTCTTCTATATCAATTTCCACTTATTTCATCATGAATATATGTATAGACGTTAGCTAAAGTTAGTGAGTATGTTTGAGGTGTATATTTATTGTTTATAAGATTAAGTATCTCATTTGTTTTGTTTTATCTAATTAAATAACGTATGAAAAGGGAGGCGTCTGTCTTACTCTTCCTCGAATAATCGAACAATTGGTGCATGCCATATTGCTCGGACTTTCGTCGTCCTCCTGACAATTCTCAAATAAAAACATGAACCATTTCCATTCAATTTCAATCAAATTCAAATTAATTTTAACTTCTAATCATTTTTCAAAATAAACGTGAACAAGCACCATTGAGTTTCTTTTCCGCTTACTCGAAGAGATTAAATCTTTTTCTTAATGAAACTTCGGATGAAAAAGGGAATGAGAGGCGTTCGCCACACTATCCCTCAAATGACTGGCGCTCGCCATATTACTCGAATTTTCGTCTTCTGATTAAAACACTTTAAATAAACTTTGATAAAGGAATAGGCGGCGCTCGCCTCGTTATTCCTTGAATAAACAAGTGGGAGGTGCTCGCCTCACTACCGCAAATGTTCGACTTCCGCAAACAACTTTCAACAAATAATTCGAACGAAAAAGGAGTAGGACGCATTCGCCTTATTATTCCTCGAAAAATTGAATGATTAGTGTGCACCATATTGCTAAAAATTTTATCGTTCTTCTAAAAAATACCAAGTACACTAAACGTAATTTCTCACCCCCATGCGATCAACAACCTAACTATTTTCAGAAAGAACATTGTTCAATCCTTTCTAACGTGCATAACAAGTTAGTGCTTAAGCCTCCGTCGAAAGTAGACAAGCTAATGTTTAGCCTTTAGAATGTGATCTAAATAGTTGTTCATTAAAAGACACCAACAAACCGTAGTTCCCCGAACTACGAATGATTTGATTTCCTTATTGCACTATAAGGATACGTAGGCACGAGATTACGAGATCTTACCGATCACACTAATAAAAAAACCTCATTTTCCCCCTTTTGAGGTATCCTTTAATTTCTCTTTTCAATCTTTATTCACTCAAAGAAAACAAATAACATTAGCTAACATTCAAGTCACAAATTAGACTAAAAGGTTCCCGTTGAGTACAACGGACGTGAGGGATGCAAATACTTTTCCCTTGCATAGTCGACTCACGAACCCATATATGGTTGCGACGACCATTATTCTATTTTAAAAAGGTTTTATCAATATTTTCCTATTCCCTCATTGGAATAAATAAAGTTCAGTGGCGACTCTATTCGAATCATTTTTTCCGCGACCATCGCGAGGGATCGTATTTTTCGAGATGTGACAGCAGCCAATAAAAATATCAAGAAAATCATGCAAAATATGGTGGAAACCTATAAATATTGGTACTAAATACTCCCGTTTACGTTGCATGGCTACCGTACTTCTGTACATACCTCCACTAGGGTAACCCCCTTATCTCTTGTGTATGGCATGGATGTAGTCCTACCGGTTGAAGTAGATATTCCTTCATTAAGTATTTTGACTGACGTCATGCTCGATGAAGCCGAATGGGTACAAGCCCAATTTGACCAGCTGAACCTCATTAATGAGAAGTGCTTGGCAGCCATCTGCCACGACAAGATATACCAAAAACGTATCAAGAGGGCACATGACAAAAAGGTCTTTCCTCAAAGCCTCAAGGACGGAGACCTAGTCTTGAAGAAGATTCAACCAATTCATATTGACCCTAGGGGCAAATGGACATCGAACTATGAAGGCTCATATGTTGTAAGAAAGGTTTTCTCTAGAAGAGCCTTAATCATTGCAACTATGGACGGCGAAGATCTTCCATCCCTTGTGAATATGGATGCAGTCAAAAAATATTACGCCTAAAAAAAGAACCTGATAAGTTGAAAACCCGAAAGGGCGTTCTGGGCAAAAATTAGGGATTTATGAAAGCAAGAGGCTGCATTCCGCAAAGAATCGTCCACACTCCCCAGCAAGTCAATTCAATCACTTTCCTCTGAAGCAAAACTTGAGGACCTTCAAGGACATAAGGACTATAGCAGAGTTGGAACTTGGCGGAAATCTGAGTTATTTCCATTATAGTTTTTCAATTTCTTTTTGCAATCGCTTCTTTTAGGAATTGCTTCCTTGTACATATCACCCATTTTAGGATCATTTTTTAATAAAATTGATTCCATCATACGTGCGTAATACTTTTACTTTTCCTGCTTTGTTTGTGGAGTGTGATTTTTCTTTAATTAACATTGCATTAAAAAAAATTGGTAAACAAACTTTTACTAAAAAAACAAACTTTTAAGGGAAAGCAACGAAATTACTTCTCTTTCAAAAGTATCTGAAGGTAACCATATTCTAACATGCCTAGTATACCTAAGCACCGTAACACCACAAAGTCTCTTGGGCTTGGCCCACTCAAGAAATTCCTCATTAGGAGGCCCCCAGTTATCGCATAAACGCATCTTGGACATTGGAAGATCCAAATTCCGATGTCAGGAAGTCAGTTACACTCTCCCCAAGCAAATTGCAAGCCCAATCATCATTGATACTCCTAACAAATTATCCCTGCAAAGCCTAATCATACTTAGCATAATCCGTAAACCTTGCATGTGCATATTCCCCAACAGCCCGAACATACATCGGCATTTCGCATCCATAATATTGCATCATGAGTATCATCTTAAATTCACATTCCAATCTTACCCAAGAAGAATTCATCAAACTTTCGACCTTTCCAATCGTTGCTAGGATTGTCTTTTGTTAGATTTCAGAACTTCCCAGCCGTTGTTAGGGATTTCCCCCCAATAGAGTCATGTATTCTAGCCGTTGCTAAGAATCATCACTCACTCTCAAATTTCTCACTAAGCAGAGTCAGGTATTTCAGCCGTTACTAGGAATCGTCACTGAACTGTTCTAATTCTCCACAAATCAGACATTCCAGTCATTGCTAGGAATTGTCACCTTCACGTATTCCCATACTAGAGTCAGGTATTCTAGCCGTTGCTAAGAATCGTCATCGAACTTCTGTTTTTCCTATCACGAGTCAGATATTATATTCTTCGTTAAGAATCATTACTGAACTTTCTAAATATCCCCAACCAAAGTCAGGTATTCCAGTCGTTGCTAGGAATCGTCACTGAACCATTTGGTTTCATCCCCAGTCGAGTCAGGTATTCCAGGTGTTACTAGGACTCATCATTGAATGTCTCTTTTTTCCCCTAGAGTCACGTATTCTAGTCGTTGCTAGGAATCATCGTTGAACTTCTTTCCTCTCCAGTAGTATTAGGTATTCTAGTCGTTGTTAGGAATCATCACTAAACCCAGAGACTATCCATACAAAGCCAGATATTCTAGTTGTTACTAAGAATCATCACTGAACTTAGATTGTTGCTCCCCAGCAAAAGTCAGGTATTCCCGCCATTTCTAGGAATCATCACTGATATTGAACATATTCCCAGTAAATGTTAGGTATTCCAGCCGTTGCTATGAATCATCATTGAATATATATCTCCTCATCTGAGTCGGGTATTCTAGCAGTTGCTAGGAATTATTAGTGTACATTTTCTCCCCAGTCGTTGCTAGGGGTGGTCGTCTTCTTTTTACATAACTCTGTAAGACCCCAATTTTGACCCTAAGATCCCTCATGCAATTTCATCATATGCATTAGCATTGGGATCATACCTTGGCATTCTCCTTACCCCTCTTTCATTGGGTTTATTTTGGGAGAGATCACCAAGCACTATGTGATGTATCATACTTGTATTTTATCATTTTACTAACCAAAATACCAAAAATATGTCTTTGCATTTGCCTAACTCTTTTGAAGGCAGGGCATGATCTCCATTGATCTATCAAGTTCACATCTAGGGTTTGAGACCCTCATGACCAAAGAGCACAACCATGGATTGATCCAAGAATGGTTACAAGCATAATTTATGAGTCCCAATGACCTCTAGATGCCATATTAATCAAGCATTCTTCAAGAGTTTGTAGGTGATTTGCCTTGGAAACCCTAGTTTGACTGGGTATCTTAAGTAACTTCTCCAACAAGCTATCTCACCAATTGATCAAGTTTCTCAAGGGAAACTTAAAAATTCATCATCTTATGCATATATGATCTACCATAAACCAAGAAAGATCAAAGAATTGAAGGCTAGCAAGTTGGTTGATGATGGTTGGCCAAATGAATTCATCTGATCAAAACTGGGTCTCCCTAGACCCTATCTCCTACACTTTTCACCATATAAAAATGATTCCAAGAGAAACGTTACTCTAAATGACATTCAAAACAACTTTCATGTTGAGACCTAGAGCTATTTTTGCTTTGAAAATCATTTTCTATGTTGAAACATTATAGGTCATTTTGTCTAAACCCTAATTTGAAAGTCAACTTCCCAAGGCCATAACTTGCTCAATTTTTATGAGATGAAAGATTCCAAGTTGCACAATAAAATTCAAGATGTATACTTCAACTTTTATTTTTGGAGTGGGAGCTAATTCAACTTTTATGAGCATGTGATATGAGGTTACATTATAGGTCATTTTTTACCTATACCATTGAACAAGTGATTTTTCCAAACTTCAAAAATGCATAAGTCTATCATTATAAATCCAACTGACATGAAATTGGTGACCATTTTGAAGGTATTTTAAAGAGCTACAACTTTGATGAAGACACTTTTCTGATTTGAAGCTCACATAAAAAGTTAAGTAAGGTGGAATATTGAGGTATATGGCTTGACACTTAGAATTTTTCAACATGTTGAAATTTCCAAACTTCCACCTCAAAATTTTCCATGTTCCATGCTCCAAATGAAAAAGTGTTCAACATCAAACTTGTTCCCCTTGATCCAATCTTTCCAAAGAACCCAAGTTCATGCATTTTGGACTAAGATTTCTAGGTCTGCGCATGGCTTTAACAGGGATGCATCATTGGAAAGAATCAATTGTACAAACTTCAGTTCACATTGCCTTGCCATTCAAGCTTCATTCAGACTTCAATATGAATCATTTTGGACCTTAATGCATTGCATCATGGGCCTGTACATGCCCATGCACTCGTGTCGTCCATATTGCCAATTTTGGACAGATTTTGAAGTGTGCAAATATCATTCCCTTTGGCTATAAATAGAAGGCTTATGAGCTCATTTCAACAACACTTTGTGCGCCAGCTTTGCCCCCCATTGAAACCCTCTCATTCTAAAGGAAAATCTGAGAAATTTCAATTTGAAATTTGAGTTTGAATCTCAACTGTTGGAGATTCAAGTACTCCAGGATCCAAAGCCTTGCAACCTTGCCAATCACTTCCTGCTAGCTTCTCAAGTGTGATCAGATCGTGTTTGGAGCAAGCAACATCAAGAACTGCGTAACATTGAAGGTAATTTTCAAAAAACTTTATCTCTTCGATTCTCACTCAATTCTACTCAATTCTCTTGGATCTTTGGTTGTCTGAAGTCCTACCAATATAGGCGAGAAGATTGAGTTGCTTAGAGGTTAAATCGAAGCAACTCGGTTGACACACCTCAAAATTCAACTCCTCATATCTTTTTATATATTTGGAGTTAGTTAAAATTGAGGTCAGATTCGTTCTCTACGCTATTTTTTCTTTCAGATCATGTTCTCCTTTTTCATTTTTGTGATGGTTGAGGGTGGACCAGTCTGGTGAAGTCCACCGGAGAAGAAGACCGGAGCTACAGCTTCGGCCGTGTGTTGGCACGTCTCAGACCATAGGATCCTTACAAAACGTTTTAATCTCGTGTGTTGGTTTTAAATACCATCCCTACAACACATTAACTAGTGTCCATTGTGGAACGCGCGTTGAGGACCACTTGATCTGTCACCTCAATTAATGAGGGAGATCAAGTGGTCCACGTTTTTTGCTATTTTCTGATTTTCATTTTAATCCTTTTATTTTCATTAATTCATATTAATTTTAATATTGATCCAAAAAATATGAGAGTTTCACCAAAAAAATTCAAATAATTTCTTCTTTCATATTTTGAATTAAAATTATTTTTTGGATCATTATTAATATTTTTCATGATTTAATTGATTTTGTATTTGTTTTTAATTATTTAAAAATACTTTTAAGTCTTTAAAAATCCTGAAAAGTTTTCTCCAAGGTCCTTTGACCTTGTTTGACCTGTGATAAATCTCATGGCCATTTCTTTGGTGTTTTGATGAGGTTTTAGGAATTTGAAAAACTATATTTAATTTAAATGTATTATTTTAGTCTTTTTAATTTGAATAAATGTCAATTAATTGTGTTGACCAATTGTGATGACTTGTTTGAGTTTGACTCTTGTTGTTGGGCCTTGGTCAAGGTTGATTTGACTTTGTCAAGTTGATATCATTGGATTTAGAGGATTGATGGAATGTACATTCCATCTCCCAAAATGAATGGATGATATTAATTTGGTAAAAGTCCTCCTTTGGCCAATTTGAGTTTTGATCCATCCCCCTCCCTCTTCATCTGATTCCCATTCTTTATGCATTCATCTCATTTGGCCTATGATATCTCAAAGTCCTAAGGTTAGTTGATTGAAAAATCAACATAAGTATGGATGAGATTATGTCACCTCTTTTGCATATCCTTTTTGGGTGTGGTATGTTTCATGAGCATAGTTCATCATACTATGTCTCTAACATGCATTAACACCAAAATTCTATTGTCCGACCTCAAATAGTTGTGACTTCTACATATGTCCAATTACGATTGCTTAACATAGTGCTAAATTTGTGACACAAAAGGCATAGCATCCTAGTTAGTGAGATTGTAAGTTTCCCCCCTTTCATGGTATTGTGTGGAAACTTGGATTTTTTTACTTCCTTTGGAAGATGTCTTAGTTCAAGGATCCATGCTTGTGATAAGTGGGTTGAATTTTCTCCAAAGAATGACTA
Source organism: Lathyrus oleraceus (assembly GCF_024323335.1). Classification (NCBI taxonomy): domain Eukaryota; kingdom Viridiplantae; phylum Streptophyta; class Magnoliopsida; order Fabales; family Fabaceae; genus Lathyrus; species Lathyrus oleraceus. The sequence goes on from NC_066582.1 coordinate 21,961,855, forward strand.
AAAGATAAAAAGCAAAAGCAAAACAATACTAACTTCTAACTCATTAACAACTAACATTTAATTTCAAGCCATTTACTTTAATGTCATTTAATTTTAGTCTTTTATTCATTTGTCATTATTCATACTATTCTAATTGTTTATGCTAATGCAATTTTCACTTTGTCCACTTGGACCATATTGTGTGATATATTCCATTTTGTGTATACTTTGTTTATTTGTGTGGTCTTTGACCATTAATGTACATAATAATAACAAAAACCCTAAAAAAAACTTTTATGTGGACTGTTGGCTTGATCTTGGACTAATGGACTTAGAATTTAGGTAACATTCCTATGCTAAAGGACTTGGCCAATGCCAACTTTTGTGAAATCAAGTGCTTGCAATTTGAAACTTCATCTGATACATCTTTGAAGATCCCTTTGAGTTCATCTGCAACATGATCATTGTGAAGCAGTTATTTTGAACCTGAGATTTGTGAATTCATCTGTTACGTGGGCTATCTTGAAGAAGATCAGGGAGTGGCTAAGCTTGGATGTGGCTATCTTTATTTGATGCCTTGCTCTTCAAGATTGATAATTGTGCATTTGTGTGTTGCTTGATTCTAAATGTCCAAGGGAATTTGGGTTTCTATTGACATTCTTGTCTATTGGATTGCTACTCATTGGTCAGATATTTTCAACTCTTAACTTTTAATTTTGTGCATATGATTAGTCTCTTCATCTTTTCACCATTTCTTTAATTTCAAAATCTCTCCCTCCTTTTAAAAAATCTTCTTCGTTTGAACTTATTTTGTTTTAAACTTTGACCACTTTGCAAAAAGATAGAAACTTTGGCCTTATGCCATTGCATTTTCAAACTTCTTTTCTTAATCAAATTCACAAATAAACTTAACTATACTTGACATAAACTTTCAAAAGCCAAAAGGAACTAACTCGTCCAAACCATTTTAGGCCTTTGTGCCTTTCAAACTTAAATTTTGTTAAAAGAAATGCATCCACTTTAAAATTTGTATCACGAACTACGAGGTTTTGATCCCTCATTTTTATGTTGGTACGTAGGCACAAGTCCGAAGGTCTTGTCAAACACAAAAATATAATTAATGAATTCCTTTCCCATCCCCCCATTTTATTTGTTTGTAAACATCCATTTGTACAAAATACATATGCACACAAAAAAAGGGCTCCCTAGGAGTACCTAGGACACTTTGGATGCTAACACCTTCCCTCTGTGTAACCAACCCCCTACCTATAATCATTGATATTTTATTAGTTTTGATTTGAAAACTTCTTACTTTCGGGTTTTGTTCGTACTTTTCCCTTTTCCGTTGGAAATAATAAAAGCGCGGTGGCGACTCTGGTTTTATTGATCTCTAGCTTGTCCATAGCTTGATGATCATGAATTTACCGCTACAAACTCATCCCCGGCAAATATTGTTTCCCCCTCACCCTTCTTGACCTTTTTTCAGAGTTTTTCTCTTTGTCTTTCATTTGAAGAGATACTTATGTTACACATCAGATCATGCATTGCATATCATACACAGCATGGCATAACCACCATGTAGCTAACCCACGTTCTCCCCACAGAATACCATATACAATCCCCAACAGATAACTTCATACCAAAGTTATTCTCCATCCCATAAAAAACATTTCACCAATACCCTTCATATCACATTTATTCATTCTCAGTAGGCCAAATTTCTGGATTTTTTTTTGTATTTTTTTCCTCTCTTACCTTGAATGTGTGAAAGCCTTTGCTATCCATATATTCAGGTCCGAGAAGATTAAAAAGGGACAGCTATCATACCCCAAAATTTGTCTTACCTTATACAACTTTCATCTGATCCATTACCATACTACACATGCATGCATTCATTATTTCATCATCATAATTACATTGACATTCATAACCAAAGGCATATTACATGGACTCAAGGCATGGTGTTTATACCTAAGAAAAATTGAGGTTTTCCGGATAAAGCTTCGAAGAAAAATGTGTAACATAGCAAATTTTCATTTTTCTAGTATGTGTAACCGGTTACCCAAATTATGGTAACCAGTTACACCCTCTTTTGAACAGGTGTCCATGGGCAATTTCTGTCTGTGTAACCGGCTACCCAAATTATGATAACTGGTTACACCAGCGCTACACAGACTCCCTAGACCAGTTTTGGTCTGTGTAACCGGTTACCCAAATCCTGGTAATCGGTTACACATGCGCAACTAGCAGTAGTAACTTCATTTTTTACACAAAATGATTCCTTTTTTCACACACTTACCCACTTGTTACCCCTATAAATAGGACATTATTTCCCCCTCATTTTCACAAGTTAGCAGCCCCTAAAATTCTGTCAAAATCACTCAAACCCTCTCCTTAAACCTAAACCCAAAAACTCATACAAATCATTCTCTCTCAAATTACCCACCCACCAACTTTTTCCTCATTCCATTTTTTAAATAAACTTTCCATTCTCTAACCTTCACAACTCATCTCCTTCATTAAGTTTCAACCATAATCACCTTTATTCCAAACCTCTTGCTTCATATTCAAGCTCAATACCACAACAATATAGTTTTTCACATTCGGTAATGATTGTAGATCAAACTCATTAGCACTTTGGTTCTATTTTTTTGTGTTAAAAATGGTTGGGTATTCATGGGTTTTTTTTTAGATAGACTTGAGTCAAGTTTGAAAGAAATAGTTTTGTTTAGTTTACACATTTTTTTGGATTGTTGCTCTTACTTATTGTTATTTACCATTTTTGATCAAACTATTATTGTTATCTTTTTCTGTTTTTTGTTTATCTTATTATTATATTTATATTGGTTGATGAGATCTTTAACATCATTGATTATGATCCCAAGGTTGAATAAATCTTCAATACTTCAAACATGTTGATGAGTGATCAATGGATCGTTCTTGACACTTTGAGGTGTTTATAGGTTGCCCTTGGTTGACCATTTGTTGAATCTTTTGATGGTATATGAGACCTTTTTTAACTTTGACACTAACCATCTAACATTTATAATTAATCACTTGTGCTCTCATATTTAACTTGTATATAACTTATACATAAATCATCGTTTCATTACCTAACTTGTATATAACTTGTACATAACTTAATCATTAACAAACCATTAACTTGTAAATATTAAGGATACAATCTTCTATTTGTCAAACTATTGATATATGGATTTGGGGTTGTATAACTTTCATTATTATAGATCTATTGTTAGATGATTATTGACCATCTTCAATACTTTGCATCAATGATAAGTTATCCCTTGATGCGCCATATTTTGAATCTTTTTGACCTATGGATAGATAATCCTCAAATTTTTACCTTGTACATATTACTAACAACTAATTATATTTCACTAACTTTATCTACTATTAACCTTTATTATTGTGATTTTGTTATTATTGTCTTGTAGTTTATTTTATGTCATTCATACTCACCAACCATTGTTGTTGTGATATTGTTATTATTACCTTGTAATTTACTTTTATGTCATTACCTTATAATTTACATTCAAGTATTCACTATCATCATCATCATCATTGTATATACTCTCGTGCATGTTTATTATTGTTATTTACTTTATTGTCATAATACAATTAAAAACAACAAAAATATGAAAAAATGATAAGACCAAAAAGATACATCTCACTTATATTTTAGAATCCTACCCATACTCTAATTATTTTGGAGCCTTAAGTGGTGGGGAATGAGTAAGGATGTATCTCACATACATTTTAGAATCATACCCATACTCTAATTATTTTGGAGCCTTAAGTGGTGGGGAATGAGTAAGGATGTAGCCCTCCTACCCTTACTCTGATTATTTTGGACACAAGATGATTGGCTTGTTTGTCTAGAATTTTCACCTCCGCCCATAGACTTTAGTGCAATCTAATCACAAACTCTCTTTTTCATAAACCCTTATTTAAGGTAAAAATAATACAACACATCAAACCTAATTTTTTATGCCTTAGGGCGGCACTCTAAAAACCTTTTTCTCAAAGGTAAAATCAACCAACACACAAATATTTTCTACTCCGAACTACGAAGCTCTGATTCTTCATCACCCGATGAATGACACGTAGGCACAAGGGCCACAATCCTTGGCGAACATAATAATGAAAAAACCAAAGTCATTATTTCACACTCTTTTAGAAATCAAACACAATAAATATGATAAATATCCACATACGCTGACAACTTAAATGGTTCTCATGGAGTACCATGAACATGAGGGGTGCTAATACCTTCCTCTTACGTAACCGACTTCCGAACCCAAGTATGGGTGGTGAGACCGATTCTTTATCAATAATTTTACGCTTCCCGTGCGCATACCTTTCCTCTTAAGGATTCTATCGATTATTTTCCCTCTCCTCTCCCATAGAGGAAATCCAATAAAATTCGGTGGCGACTTTGTGTCATTTTCTTTATGACATCTGTCAGTCGGCTCACTCCATTTTTCCGGTAGCGACAATGATATCAATAAACAATAACAAACAATAGTAACTCATCAAGCATAACTTCATTGGAATTCATTCATGTTACTTCACCAAAACAATAACACATCATCGTATAAACATAACGATTCGTTAACCAATCATACAAGTCATCATAAACATCCTTACGGTAGGTAATTTACCATAACTCAAACATTTCAGAAATCACTACCATGAGGTAGCTCTGCGTGTTAGCTTTCTAACACTTCAAACGACACATCATTTAGACTTATGGATCAAAAGATACATCCAAAATCGTCGGACAATGCAACAAAATCAAAAGTAGATTTTTTCGCTTTTTGGCCTGGTGCAATCGATTGCAATCTGGTGCAATCAATTGTCACAAAAATATGTTTTGCTGCTGACTTCATAAAAAACACACTTCCAGACATTGGAATCAATTGTAATCCCCCTGCAATCGATTGCACTACTTATTTTTTTCACTTTCTTGAGGCATGCAATCGATTGCAATCCCCCTACAATCGATTGCACTGCTTATTTTTTTTCAAAAATTCCATTTTCTCTCCTATGATATTCATCCCTCTTATCTCAAAACCCTCATACATCATTCCAAATTATTTCACACAAATTTAATAGGTTCGAACATGATTTTTAACAGGAAATCATACTAGCATAATCATTAACATATAAATCACATATTTCACCTCAATTCATAGCAATTTCATCATCAATTTCAACAACAACTTTTCTCATAATCATGAACAAAACTCAAGCTTTCACACCCTATTTAATGGCAAAACATCATACACATATATTCATGGTTGCTCAAACATTGATTCAATCATAACAACACCTATAAACACAAAAGCAACCAATAATTTTCAGAAAATTCATCATATAATAAGTCATCACAAGAAAGTTTAGAATCCTAATGAGATCAAGGACTTCTCATCACTACCCCATCATGCAATATTCCTAATTGGTAGCCCTTTCTCCCCCGTTACCTTGATTTTCCAGCAAAAGTTTCTTAAAGTTTTTCAATGTAGTTCTTCTTATGTCTTAACCTTTGCCTCCTCCTCTTCTCACCAAATTCTGATTTTACGTTAAAAAAATTACAACCCTCTTACTAACGTTTTTATCATTAACCTAATCTCTCTCAATTAGAGACTTCCACCACTAACCTCATGTATCCTCTTATTTACCACCATGTCCCTCTTCACTCTAATTTTATTTTAATAAAAATAATTCTAATAATATTCTCCCTTTCTCCCTACTATTTATACTCTTCTATTTTAATCCAACCAATGAAATAAAATAGCTACAGCCTAATTATTAAAATTCTCATTATTCTAATTAAATAAATAAAATAACTAAATTCCTTTATTTAATTAAAATGCCCATATTCTAATTATTTTCTAATCATCCTACAAAGTATCTATTTCTCACCACACCCTACCAATACCATTATGCCTCGAACAATATATAGTTATATAATTCATTTTAATTCACACCAACATCAAATAATTAATAAAATAAACCAAAATAGTTTAATCAAATTTGGGGTGTTACAAGTTACGTACCTCGAACGTGATGACAAAGCTTCAACGAGTTTTAAACGAGATGGTATTGGAAGAGATGACGTTGAGAAGAGATAATGTTCGAGTTGATGTTGGAAGAGTTTTGATGAGAATCGCATAGATTTTTGTGAAAAGAATGACGATGAAGTTAAAGTGTTTGTTGATAGATAAATGAAAAGTTAGAGTATAATTCTCTGAAGTATTCATACAATAGAAAGAACATGTCGGTGTTTAGGATAAACCGAGGCAATATATTAATTAAAAAAAAATTAAAAATTGAAAAGCCCCATAGCGCCATAACCTGGAAATTCATTTAAAATAACTATCACTGAGGTTTTTAGACAAAACTAAGGTAATAGATTAAAAATAATTAAAAACAATAAAAGATATTTGAAAATGTTGATGCAAAAGATATTATCCTGGGTTAGCAAATAGAAGTGAGGGTAATACAAATTGAAAATAAAAAAAAAAAAGGGAAAAGGGAAAGGTGTCATGTGACCTTAAACCAATTAAAAATAAAGAAAAAAACATAAAATACAGTAACTGAGATTCGAAGCAAGCTCCCTCATAGTTATATTCTCTCGATTTTGATAATAACCGAGGATATAAGTTGTATATATTAACAAAATTGTGGCGCTATCAGGATATATACCTCGATTATTGGTGGTTCGAGGTGAATGTTTTGTCATAAAATGTATTATTTGTAGTAGTGTTAAAAGCTTGCACTTTATTCTAGTCTTGCTGATCCATATCCCCCATACTTTCGAAGCTTTGTTGGCCGCTTAATTCACCTTACTATATCATGTCCAAAGATTACATATTGTGTCCACATCTTAAGTCAATTTATGCAGTCTCCACAACGAGCTCATTGAAATGCAATTATACATGTTTTGAGATACCTTGAATCTTCATCGGGAGATCCCTCAGTTGTCTATTGTAGTTCACATTGGACATCATCCTAATTAACTCGAAAGTCTACATCATCAAGTGAAACAAAGTATAAAACCATGAACCAAGCTGTGAGTGAAGTCATCTAGCTTCGAAGTTTATTTTCAAGTTCCCAACTTCAATGTAATTCTCCCACCATGCTTCATTGTGATTAACATACACTAATGCACATTGCCGCAAATCTAATATACCACGTGAGAAGTAATATAGAGAGAGGTAGATTATCATTTCCTTCATCATCATTTACAAGCAGGTACCATTTCAGTCAGCTAATCCCAACTATGAAGAAATAAAGAGACATTTTCACAAAAACCTTGAGAGTCAAATTATTTCATAGATTAACGGTCAAGTTGGGTGCTCGTAATCATCACCCTCCATGGATTAATGGTCAAATTGAATGCTCATATTTAATATTGAGACATAAAATATGTTGTTTATAACATTAATATGCAAATTATAAATTCATCACATCATTACTATAGAATCACACTATTATTGTAGAAAAAAGAATTGATAGTCTTTATGGAGTGAAAAATAAAGTAGGGGTGTGTGGGTCAAGGATACAAATTCACAATTTGTGAAACCCATAACGTTACCGCCCCTAGATTTATAACTACGACAAATAAATACGCATATCCCTTCGTTATTCCTCTCTCTCTCTCTCATCTTCTATTTTCCTATTACGTTATTCCTATTATTGCCACACCATTTTCAACCCTTTCCTTCCATTCCAATCCCAATCCCAACCCCAACCATGCCTCCACTTCCCCACCATCCCCATGGCGGCGATCCCGAACCCAAACCCAACCCCAACCTCCTCTCCCTCTTCCTCAAACCCATCATCATGCTCCTTCTCACCTCCCTCTTCTTCCTCTTCCTCGGCTTCGCCGCTTTCCTCCTCCTCAACCTCTTCCTCCTCGCCGGCGCCCTCCACCGCCTCCGTTTCCGTCCCACCCCATCCCGCCGCCTCCAATCTCCAACCTCCCCCTTCCTCCCCCACGAAATCAACAACCTCCCCAACTTCCGCATCAACAAAAATTCCACTCCCGGACCCGATTCCCGTTGCGCCGTTTGTTTAGACGGGTTCCGCAACGGTCAATGGTGTAGAAACCTCGCCGCGTGTAGACACGTCTTTCACCGGAGATGCATTGACACGTGGCTGATCAAAGTCGCCACGTGTCCGACTTGCCGTTCACCTGTTCGATCAAATGCTGAAACGAATCTTGTAACGGAAGGTTCTTCGCAGTTTTGGAATTGCTCCAATAACAATAATGCTTTCTCCATTTTATAGCTTGTGAGTTTTTATTTTCTTAAACTATGTAACGTTAATGTTAAATTTATTTTTATAAAGTATAGTAGTAGTATAGTAGCGTTATGTGTGAATGAATTGTAGCTAATTTTTTTTACATGGTTTTCCCATTTGGGTTTGGTTGGAATCTAGGAAGTGGGGGAAGCTAATTTACGAATATTTGGGTGATTATGCTTTGTAATCTTACTATTCTCAGCTTAGTTGTTAATGGAAAACTTCACCATCAGATGAGTTTCATCATTCTTCAACCACTTTTTAATCCTTATTAATACTAAGATCTTTAGCATAAGATAACAGATATTATGTATGAAGGGGATAGAAACTAAAAACCTATGAAACACATACTACTCTAGTATTAGCATGTGCTACCAAATGACACTTATACGACACACATATTAAAAATATTAAATATATGTCTGAAAAATCAGACAAGTACTTTTATTATTTGCTTCGACATTTTAAATCAGACATTCATATTATATTGATAATAAGCAAGTGTTTAAAAAAAATATTTTTTTTCTTTGTATTACCACACTTTTATGATTTTTGTAAACAAATGTCACACATCTAAAAGAAAAAGTTAAAGTATAATAAAATAATCTTATTAACTACATTGATTTTGATTAAAATATTTATAATATTTTTAAATATTAGAATTAATGAAATTCAAATACTATCTTAGATTTTGTTTGAATCGATGAAATTGGATATACCATAGTGGAATAGGATGAAATGGAATGATATTACATTATTTGAATCATTTAAAATTATTTGAATCATTTAAAATCGGATGGAGTGATATGAATTCTATTTCTTTCTCTATCATTTGGACAGAAAGAACAACCTTTTTTGTTTGGCTCCATTCTACTCAGTTTGCCTTGTTCCATCCTATGGATTTCAAAATGAAATTTTTATTCTGCGCTATTTGTTTTAGGATATTCAAACATAATCTTTTAGGATATCCAAGCATAATCTTATGGGTATTAATGGTATGAGATGAAATTGTGTACTCCAATAATTTGAAATTTTATTATTTGAATTTGTAAATAATTTGAATTTACAAATAATGAATGAAATAAAATTGAACATGATGGAAATCTTTCTATTCAATTTTTTTTTTCTTTCAATTTGAAATTTATGTGATGGAATATAATATTTTTAATAAAATAATTAAATAATAGAATGTGATCTATATTTGATTTCCCTATTCCATTCCATTGTATTCTATTCTACTTCGTCATGTTGCATTCGTTCATTTCCTTCGTGTCACATTGATGTTGTCGGAGTGTTCTAGTGTCCGTCGTGTTTTATAATTAAAATATTATCCGAAATTGGTTCTATATTGGAATACACTAGTGGTAAGATATTTACAGAATATTTTACCTAACTATTTCCTTGTAATCTGAATAGCCGCACAGGGGGGATAGATGATAATCAACTGATCTGGGTAAAAGATTATGTAATACAGTACTAGTAGTGTGTAGGGATTCTCTGCTTCTGTTGCAAACTTGTTTTCTATTCTAAACTAGGGTTATGCAGTGTTGTTAACTAGCAGTTATAGCAGGCGTTGCAATTGACAACATTGGAGAAATGCTGAGGAAAAAGTTGTAAAATGAGATGATCCAATTTTCAGTAGTTGTAGTTCAAGTTTAACAGGTAAAAGACAATGAATGCGTGATCTTGCGCATGTTTCCAAGATTTCTAGTTAATGTGGGATGAGGATTGGGAAAAGTGATAGAATCGTGATAGTATGAGGATTGGGAAAAGTGATAGAATCGTGATAGTATGAGGATTGGGAAAAGTGATAGAATCGTGATAGTATGAGGATTGGGAAAAGTGATTCTGACAACCTTATCTATATGGGAAGACCACCACCACATTGGAAAACGTTATTACTATTGCCTATTGCTATTGGTAGTCATTGTTGTGCCAACTTCTAAAAGACAAGAAAAACTATGAGACTTACTATTTACTACTCGCTCTGTCCTTTTTAATGCTTTCTTTTCCTATTTTTGTTTTTTATCTAACATTCTCAATTACTTTTTCCCTTTACTTCCTCCGTTTCTTTTTAAATATTTATTTTTTAAAAAAACATTTTTTTAATTATTACTTGCAAAGTTTAAGATAGTATTAATTGCAATTTTGTCAAAATTACTCTTAGATAATTATTATAGAGAAAAACGGTAAAATGAATGTAATAAATAATTAGGGATATTATAGGTAAAACAAGAATTATTGTTTGAAAAGTAATAATAATAATAATTAATTTCCTTGATAGGTGTAAAAAGTAAAAAAAATAACACTTAAAAAGAAATGGAGAGAATATTTTTTTAAAGTTATTTTTTTTAATTTTTATTTGTAAAATTCACATTAGTTAGTATTAATTTGTATGGGTAATGCTAGCTTGTGTCCTAGAGGCACAAGATAACAACTAAACAAAGTAATTTTGTGTTGAAAATTATGCATTTATTTTAATAAAGGTCTAAAATTAATTTTATAATTGTTTTATTCAATACAAACTTTTTATAAGTGGATGTCTTATCTTGTGCCCCTAGAGTATAAGTTAGCATTACCCTAATTGTATTTTTGTCAAAATTACTCATAAATAGTTATTATAAAAATAAAAAATAATAATAAATATAATAAATAATTAAGAGTATTATAGATAAAAGAAGAATTATTGTTTAAAAAATAACAATAATAATTAATTTTTTTAATATATATAATAAATAAATAAAAATAATATTTTAAAAAATGGAGGGAATATTTATAATTTTTTTGAATTTTTTTATTTTTTCAATAAATAATTAAAAAAGTATTGATAAAAATAACAATTAATGTTACCTCAAATTTTAAAAATAATAATTAAAAAAAAAAAATTTTTTACGCAAATACAATACTAGCTCTATTTTTTTTTATAAATCATTTAAAAAAATATTTTGTACCATAATATAAGTCGTTTTATAATACCAATTAATTATTAATATTATTTTTACTATTATATCTTAAATATTTATTATTCTCTTTCTTTTTAATTATGTTAATTTGTCTTTCCAATATCATTAATAAAATATAATTTTAAAAAACTTTTAATAATTTTTCTTTTTCATACCACAATTATTACATTCTTTGATACGTGTGAAAAATAAAAGATGACTTATACTCCCTCAATTTCTTTTTAAGTGTCATTTTTTGACTTTTTGCACATACCAAGAAAGCTAATCATTATTGTTATTTTTTAAACAATAATTCTCATTTTACCTATAATACCCTTAATTATATATTACATTTATTTTACTTTTTCTCTCTCTATAATAATTACATAGGGGTAATTTTGACAAAGATACATTTAATACTATCTTGAACTTTGCAAATGACACTTAAAAAAAACAAATTTTTTTCAAGAAAGTGACACTTAAAAAGGAACAGAGAGAGTAATAAAAAAATGGAGGGAGTAGTACTCCCTCCTTCGTTCCTTTTTAAGTGTCATTTTTTAGAAAAAAAAATTGTTCATTTTTTAAGTGTCATTCCAAAGTTTAAAGTACTATTGATTATTCTTTTGTCAAAAGTACCCCTAGTTAATTATTACAAAGAGAGAGAAAAATCAAATAATTTAATAAAAAATAAAGGGTAAAATAGAAAAAAAGATAATGATTTTTAAATAGTAACAACAATGATTAGTTTTATTGGTAAGTATAAAAAGTCAAAAAATGACACTTAAAAAAGAACGGATGAATTAAAAAAAAAAGAATATTTTTTAAAGAGGTAGTAGTGAAACTAATGTAGAATTTAATTAGCCATGAATGACAAGATAATTTATATCAATGATATTCATCCAAACTTACTTGAATTTGATAGGAAAATTTGTTTTGATTAAGTTTGGATTTGAGTTTGAATTTTCTCCGATTATAAAATATGAAGACATATTTGATAATGACATTTCAAAATCAACCATCACATATTTCACGGGATTAATGTAGAATTTAATCGGTCAGACATTATTTTTATTGAGAATCTTATAATATCCAATAAGAAATCATAACTTTCATTAGTTTATATTAGAAATTTCAAAATTATCGGTAAAAACTCATGTATTTATACCGTGAATTTTAAAAATATCGATATGAATGTATGAGTTTTTACAAGGAATTTAAATATTGCAGTATTTACTCGTGTTCATCGGAAAATTTGAAAATGTTGATAGTGTAGATTTTTAATTTAGTATTGGGTATTTTGAAATTATAGATATTAATTGAAAAATATCAGAAATTGTGAAATTGTCCCGTAGTTAAGTTGTTTTTGAATTTTTTCAATGTAAACTATACAAAATTGTCTGAAGTCACATCCGTATAAAATTGTCAACAAAATTATAACCAAAATTTATATTATCAGAAATTCCATATGATTAATATTTTCGATATCACATAATATTTTTAAAAAAAATTGATATTGCTTCAAAAATATTGGACATTTTTTAAAAATCAGTAAATTTATACTGGCATTTTAAAAATAGTTCTACTGAAAATTTTAAATAATACTGAAAAATTTAAATGAATTATCGAAAATTTTGTTTGAATATTATGTTCCAATTTTATTTTTGTTTGAACATTATATGTTTCAATTTTGTTTAAGGACAATTTTGAAATTGATAAAATATGTGAGGGTGTTTGGTATAAAATATGAGATTAATTAGAATACACTGACTGACGGTGTAAAACCATTTTACACTATAATCTCATTAAAATTATTCATTTTGACATATAAGCATGTAATTAAAAATAAATATAATAATAATAACTAAATCATAATAATAATAAGTTCTCCACGTTTCTCTCTTTCTCTTTCTTATTGCACGCTTCTCTCACTCTCTTTCTCTTTCTTCTTCCACGTTTCTCTCACTCTCTTTATTTCTCATTTCAATTATTTCTATTATTCTTCCCCCCATTCCATCCATCTTTATATTTTCACAAATTTTATCTCAGAAACTATATTTGTAAATCTCTACATACATGAGATTAAACCCTAAGCTAATAATATTTTCTTCTTTTTTATGATTGTGTGACTTTCCAATTTTTTCTTGTTTTTTTCTTTTAATATTAAATTTAAGTAGAATAATTTATGAACTTCTACTGATTGTTGAAACTTTATAAAATTTAAATCAATGGTAGCTTGAGTTTTTAACAAATAGTATGAGATTTGATTAAAAGAGAGAGGATAAGTATTGTATTCAATTTTACTAGCTTTACTAGTGCAATATTATTTTTATTATCATGTTTAACAGTTGTGTAAATATTGTTTGTATTATTATAACAGATTAAGATATGCAAAATATACATGAAGATTCAACCATAGTTAGCTCAGATGACATGCTTGAAAGTGTTGTTGGTATTGATCCTCTCAATAGCAGACTACCAGCAGAGCCTCCCTTAGAGCCATACGAAGGAATGGAGTTTGCATCAATTGAAGAGACGAGAATTTACTACACAAGGTATGCTAAGAATAAAGGTTTTAGCTTTCGTATGGGTCGTGTTACTAAATCAAGAACAAATGGTATGATAATAGGTCGAGAATTTCTTTGTTCAAAGGAGGGATTTCGGGGCAAAAAAATATGTGAAAGAAGAAAGTAATAGTATTATCGTACACGATGAAACAAGGATAGGATGCAAGGCAATGCTGTATTTAAATAAAAATGGAGAAATATGGATTGTTTCAAGATTTGTAAGGGACCATAATCATGAACTATTTTCTCCTAGAAGTTCATAGTTTCTTCGAGTACATAGAAAGAAGACTAATGTGCAAAAAAAACTTATTGAAGTCTCAACGTATAAAGTTCGTGAAATTTACAAAGAGAAGCCTATCTACTATGTGAATTTTCATGTCACTTCAAAAGAAGCAAATTGTAGTTGTCACATGTTTGAATTTTCAGGTATTCTTTGTAGACATGTATTATGTGTATTCATAAAGAAAAATGTTTATTGTCTCCCTTCACAATATGTTTTACATAGATGGTCTATTAATGCTAAAAAAGAAAAGGTAAAAGAAGTGACAATTGAAGGATTTCAAGAAGGAAGCAGCAACGCTTCTGACACTTCATTGTTTAATAGTATTATGGTTCATTCCCTCGAACTATCAGAAAGAGGTTCACAATCCGAAAAACATCACGATATTGCAATTCAAAGTTTGTAAAATGAGATTGCAAAACTTGATTTATTGGATATTGAATAGTCAAATAAGAAGTTTGTTGATTCAACATCTGAAGATATGCCAAAAGTATATGATGTTAATATAGCTTTGCATGACCCTCCACTTATAGCAACTAAAGAACGTTCGCAGACTTTGCGAATGAAAAGCAGTTTGGAGATGGTCAGAAAAGGTTCCTCTACTTGTAGTTATTGCATGAAAAAGGGTCATACTAAGCCTAAATGTCCAAATTTAAATCAAACAAGGTATCTTAAAATTACATGTACATGTCTTCTCATTTTTTTATCATGTTAATTTGATTCACTAACAACATACTTATGATTTTTAGGTGATAAATTCAATTTTCAAACTCTATTTTGAAACTTCTATATTGTTGGTTGATTAAGAGGTAATAGTTTTTTCTAATGTTACTACTTTTGCTTATATTTATACTAGTGTTAATTTTAATAATTAATTGTCTTCATATTATAATTGAAGGTCTTTATTCAAGTCATGCCTTATCAAGTCTTTTAGAGCAGGAAAATTCAACAAGTTGCTTCTATGCTCTTTGGAGACTTCATCAGAGCCTTATTTAAGTTGTTGGCATTGCTAACACTAAATTTTCACCTACGTTGGAGCTAAGATGGTTAAAGATGTGATCATGAAAAGATTAGTGGGACTTGCTTTTATTCAATACACAAGTCAAAATGATGTGATCACGGAAATATCGAAGGGACTTGCTTTTATTATTCATTGTCTATAAAATTTTACTACCAAAAAATATCTAAAAAACTTGTAAAATTTAATCCTTATGATTGGAGTGAACCCCATCAAGAGCCTCAAAACCACCAAAGAAGTGAAACTTATCCTCCCTCTTTTAATCAAATCTCATATTATTCGTTAAAACTCAAGCTACTATTGATTTAAATTTTATAAAAGTTTCAACAATTAGTAGAAAACCATAAATTATTCTACTTAAATTTAGTATTAAAAAAAAACGAGAAAAAATTGGAAAGTAACGCAATCATAAAAAAGAAGAAAATATTATTAGTTTAGGGTTTAACCTCATGTATGTAGAGATTTGCAAATATAGTTTGTGAGATAAAATTGGTAAAAGTATAAAGATCAATTTTGAATAGAAGGATGGAATGGGGGAAGAATAATAGAAGTAACTGAAATGAGAAATAAAGAGAGTTAGAGAAATGTGGAAGAAGAAAGAGAAAGAGAGAAACATGAAGAAGTTGTTATTATTATGATTTAATTATTATTATTATATTTATTTTTATTACAATTTATATGTTAAAATGAATAGTTTTAATTGGATGATAATTTAAAATAATTTTACACTATTCTATTCCAATTAATCTCTAAAAAAGACACCTAATAAAAGATAATATTATTATTTGGAATTGAAGTTAGGTTTGGGGTTCTATTGTTAAACAAAATGTCACCCTCAAGAAAATGAATAAAACTGAAATGACTTAACGAAGTTTCTTGTAATCTTCTAAAAAGTTAAACAATAAAGTATTTTATTTCACAGATTGAATAAAATAAAATAAAATTAGTTGTTATCTTGTAATTTGGTTGTTGAACTCGTGCCTTTTTTATTATTTCAAAACATATGTTCGTCTTCCACATCATCATATTCATCATACTTATCATTCCATATTTTAATCCATTTGCACTAATCAATGAATTGACTCTAAAGTTAATTATTGTCAATTTCAATTTAATTTTAAAATAAATTTTTACATCAGCACTCATGTCACACTCAACTAAAAGAATTGGGAAATTATTTAAATATCTTCTGTATCAAACCCACCAATTCATTAGAGTTATTGGAGAATTAATCCTACATTCCATAAATTTAATCGGTCACTCGATTATTTTGTGGGTAATGTTAACTTGTACCTACGTTAAAAATTCCACAAATAGAAAATTTATATTGAAAAAAATAATAAAAATATTAATTATAAAATTGTATTAAATTTAAGGCACAATTTTCAATAATTTGTTATTATATTTATCTCTTAACTTGTGTCCTTGGGACACAAGTTAACATTACCCTTATTTTATAATGGTAAAAATACACTTTCCATCATTGACATTTAGAAAAAATCGCTTTAGAGAACTCATAAAAAAAATGAAAATTCTAATAGTTAGGTAGATAAACTCAGTATCAATTTTTTTGAAAAAGATAGAATTTATGCAATTTATCATATATTTTAGAAAAGAGTATGAGTTTGTATCGAATTTTTTGAAAAATTGGTATTTTTAAGGAGTTTATTGCATTTTTATCACATATTTTTGAAAAACCTGATACTTTTTGAAAAATTATTGTATTTTTACCATATATTTTCGAAAACTCCATAATTTTCTGGAAATTTGTTGTATTTTACCGCATTTTATTTAAAAATTTGATACATTTATACTAGATTTTTTGAAGAAAAAAATTAGTATTTATGGAGAAACCTATATTCTCTAAAGAATATTTCAAAAAATTCGGTATAGATAAATTTTTTTTAGATATTTTGAAATTTTCATTATACCAGATTTTTAGCCTAGTATAAAAAATCTAGTAGTTCAGAATGCTTCATTTATGCGGTCCAGATCCGGATGGTTTTTCATTATTGACGTTGTATGTTTTACTTTCATATTTTGTTTTTAACTTGTTCAATACTTAATAGATTTTCAGTATCTCTGACATTGATTATTTATTTTGTATATGTTGTAAATGATAGATATTTTTCTTCCAAGCTGGCGTGTTGGTAAACAACATGAGATCAGAAGAAGGAAAGAAAAATTAATCATGGGATGTGAGAGAGGAGGAAACTACAAAAAGAAGAACTCTTCTAATGAAAGTTATAATATGAAAGTTAAATGTCAATTTATGTAGAGATTTGTGTCAAACGGTTGCGGTTGAAAGGTTATGGTTAGATTTGGGTTTCACAATCATAAACTAGCTAAAGACTTAGATGGCCATGACGTATTAGGTAGTTTAAAAGATGATGAAACACAACTTGTTAATGACATAACAAAATACGATATAACTCTCAGATACATAATTATTGCTTCTGAAGATAGAGATCCAGAAAACCTCAAATCTGTAACATCCTGGATTTTTATCCAAGATATTTCTTCAAACTTTATTTACTAAAATTTTGCAGTTGCTTTTTTTTTTCAAAAATGAAATACTTATAAAGTAGAATATTTATAATAGTTTTAAAAAAATTATTTATTTAGTGTTGAAATAATTACTATAAAAATAATAATAAAATAGTGTGTCACAATGATTTATTTATTACATAAAATACTAAAATTACAAAAACCATACTTTCCCCCGTGCATGCTTCAAGAAACATATTCAATAATTCATTTTTCCTTCGGTACCTGAAATCATAACTGTAAAGGGTCAATTTCCTTATCCATACTGATTCATACTCACCATAAAAAAATGTCATAAAATAATAACAAAACTTCATCAATTCAAAATATAATTATTAGTTCTTTTATCTAAAAGATGACTATTTTTTATGTCATATGAAATGCAATGTGACTATAATTCGGATAAATAAAACTCATTCCAATGGGAAAACTGTCACACAGTCTTCTGCCACAAAGATCGAAAAGCGTCAATATAAAACTCATTTCAATGGGAAAACTACCAGAAAGGCTTCTGACACAAATGCCGAAAAGCGTCAATATAAAACTCATTTCAATGAAAAAACTACCACAAAGGCCGAAAAGTATCATTCTTGCCACGAAGGCTACTGCCACAAAGGCCGGAAAACGTCAATTTGCCACAAAAGCATAACACAGTGACATATCTATACATATCCTATATGATGTATGTCCATATAATATAATAAAATCATTTCCGACAAATCACACATGTGATCACAAAGTATCATAAATTAATCTTCTTGACATATATTTTTTACAAAGCAAAAGGAAAATATAACTTATTTCACAAAGATCAATACCGTGCCTAACCATACCAATATATATAAAATAAAGTGATTATATTAGTTATCTTATCTTTGCCATGAATATAAATAGATCTTAGATATTTTCTTTATACTTATTTATTTTGTTTCTTTATAATGCTATCTATTTCCTTTTTATTTACAAAAATGATACTTTGACTTAGATAATATTATATAATATTTTCCTAGTATGTCAATCATCGACGGAAATAAAAAATAGAAAAAGTGCACACATTAAGGTAAAAAGAGTATTTACATAGGGAAAGTTTCAAAAGATACATAGTAGAAATTTAGTGACTAAATAATAACAATAATGATAGTAATATCGTAACACTAATAAAATAATTTAGATCATAGAATTCACTATATCATTTGGTAAGGAGATTTAATATTTGCATTTTTATTATATTATGCTAAAATTTATAACACTCTTATTATTAAATTGATTCATACAAATAAAGTATAATAATATCATAATAAAATAAAGTTAAATATAATGATTAATTTAAACCATAATTAACAATAAAATCTACATGTATTAATGAAATCATAAAGTATTATTATTTTATTACATTTTTTATTTGTTTGTAAATGTATTATTATTATTACTTTAATTTGACAAAGATTCTAATATCATCTCACAACATAATCTTACGTAGAAGGAGTGTATGGGAAAAAACCCTTACCTTGTGTGCTTTCTAATTTTAAACGATGAAGTGCTTAGTACTCTATTTTATTAAGAATTTCCGCAACTTAGAAATGTGCAAGATAGGTGGTAGTAAAAAGAGTGTAATGATTTTATTTGTGTAATTTTTCTTTTCATTTCGCATGTGATATATGAGATGAGTTTGTGAGTATTTATAAGAAGCACTAGAGAAAACTAATCGATTAATTATAAATTTGGGAAAGAAGAGGAATATGAGTGGCTCATA
Source organism: Lathyrus oleraceus (assembly GCF_024323335.1). Classification (NCBI taxonomy): domain Eukaryota; kingdom Viridiplantae; phylum Streptophyta; class Magnoliopsida; order Fabales; family Fabaceae; genus Lathyrus; species Lathyrus oleraceus. The sequence continues at coordinate 21,981,266 of NC_066582.1, forward strand.
GTAAAAGAAGCACTAGAGAAAACTAATCAATTAATTATAAATTTTATGATAGTGGAATGTGTATAGTACCATTTCATTAAATTAATTCAATATTACTTTATTCTAACTATTCAATTCCTAACGATCATAACGCATATATCTAAGAATTGATCATTCTCACTCATATGATGTTTCACGTTACTTTTCTATATACATGTTATATATCCTTTTGTTTTTCCCCCTCATAATTGTCCGTTCATAATTCATATAATAATAGCATATGCACTAATTAATTCCTTCAAACTTAAATTAGGAAATAATAAGACACATATTATTTTATTTTAGACCTATTGAATATATTAATTCAGACATAACTTATGAAATGCTACTAACAATAACATATATATTCTTAAGTTTTAAATTATTTGTTTTCCCTTAAACTTGTGAATAATTTGATTATTTATTTATCATATTCACACTAAATTGACTAATTTAAATAAATGAATAAAACATGGATTTTACTTATTCAATAAAAATAGAGATATGCAATTCACACTAAATTAACTATTCTAAGTGATTAAAATATGTGATTCTCACTAATTAATTAAACTAAATTATGTACTTCTACTTAAATAAAATAAAGGGTGTTTTACTAAATTAACCATTTGTAAAATAATTCTAATAATTCTAATTTCAAGTACAAATAAATCATTTTGAGAAAAAAAAACATATTTTTAATATAATTAAATTAACTTATCATAATATAATAACTCATCAAATAATGTATTATGTTAGGAAAAAATATTGTATCACCACTCTGAATAAAATAATAAAATATATATAGTAGATAACTTTGAATTTAAATAAAAGTCAATTGTTGTAGAATTCATATTTTTCATCTCATGAATAAATAAACACAACGGATACTAATTTAATAAACTTGATGGTTTAAAAATTTATTTAAATTTCTTACGCATAAAATAACTCATCTAATAAATAACAATTCATAAAAGTTATTGAGACAAATATTTATAATTTAAATATCTTAAAATTTTGGGGTGTTACATTACCCAGGTGTATAAGATAAGATATACATACAAGAAGAGCAAGATATGTTTGTTGACTGAAATGCAACATCTGCTAAGTCTTATTCATGAAGAGAAATACATGTACTGGATCAGAAACATGGAAGATTCAAATGTTGTGATTGATAACTTTTGGAGACATTCTAATTTAGTGAAGTTGTTGAACATGTTTCATTTGAAGTTAATTTTTATTGTACATACAAAATAAACAGGTATTGCATCCCCCAATAATGTAAAATTTCATTTATATTAGTATGAGTTGAAAGTTGTTCATTATTTATTATATATATAAAATAAATAGGTACCGGCTACCACTACTTGAGATCATTGGTGTTATATCCACGGAATTGACGTTTTAGGTTGATTTTTTCTATATAGAACATGAAAGGAGGAAAACTTCACATGGGCACTAGAGAAGCTAAAAGAGTTGTTTGCTTTCGAGGAGCTACTACCGAAGATTTTGGTGACAAACCTGAAACTGGCGTTGATAGATGCCATGGAAGTTGTGTTCCCAAACATAACTCATATGTTGTGTCTTTTCCATATTTAAAAAATATATATTAGTATGAAGTGTAAGAAGTATGTCGAATCACATAGGCAGTAGCATGTTATGGATCTATGAAACATCATGTATTCGAATAGGAAGTTTAAGTTTGTGGAACACTTGAAGCATTTTGAGATTGTATGTACTGATATTCCTTTATTTGTTCAATATGTGCACGAAACATGATTGACACCCTACAAAAAAAGGTTTATTGTTGCATGGACTAATAGAGTTACTCATCTAGGGAACACGACAACGAACATGTACAACAATGTGACTTTGAATACACTATATTACTAATTATCAAATAATGATATATTTTTCTATTTAATTTTTTAAAGGTTGAGTTGGCTCACTTGAGACTAAAAAACATGTTAACAACCGGCCTTGGAGATTTATGTAAAAGTTGGGATGTTGTGAACATCATGTTAAAGTTACAACTAAGTTCAACCAGAGTATCATTTCCAAAAAGTATTACCAACATTGAGATTTGGTATAACACTTCATTTTACTCCATATTGCGTGGCTTTATTTCAAGACAGGGTATATATCATGTTAGAAATGAGTTAGAAAGGATAGAATTTGTTGGTTCTGACAAAGATGCATGTGATTGATTCACTAGAGCAACACATGAGTTACCTTGTGCGTGTCAACTTGCAGGTCTTCCAATACAAAATGAGTTTGTTTTGTTAGAATCATCCATGTGTTTTTCGAAGAAATTAAACATTGAAGAGCATGAGATCACTCAAGAAGATATTGGGACACAACTGGATTTAGAAGAAAAGTGTGAAGAGTTGAAGAAGTATTCCAGTACATTGAATATTGTAGGCTAAATGGTGGTGAAGAAAAAAGTTCAGGAACTAACACATCCATCCACAACTTCCATGTATCTACCACCCATGAAGTACAAGCAAACAAAGGGAATTAAGAAGAGAGAAAAAGGTTAAGAGAGTGATGTGCACCATGATTCTTCCTAGTTGGAGTATGTTGAGGGTTCGTTGTCATGTTGCTTCTAGATACAATGTTATATTAGTATCGTTGTTCATGAACCTTACCATCACTTTCTTCCCATTAGTGATATCTCCATGCATAGCTGCAGTAGACACAAAATTAATTCAATTGATTTTTTTAACAACAGTTATTGGATTCAAGTGAAGTTGAAACTTGATTGTTCATTGTCTCCCGTCACTGACCGATAGAAAGAAAACTGTAGTAAAGATGCAATAGCATGGAAAACAACATATGCGGAACGTATAACGCAATGTGACGATGAAGTTAGAAAGTCAACATAATTTATTTGTATTGATATTGTAACACTTTTTGTGTATATATATATATATATATATATATATATATATATATATATATATATAATTATATATATATATATATATATATATATTTTTGTTAAAAATCTCAAGTAATTACTAATACGGTAACCTTTTGAAAAATCAGGTTATTACGTGTACTTTAAAATATCTGGAATTATTACGTAACGACATAACAGTAAATGTATTGCTCATTGGGGTGCAAGATTAAATTTGAGGAGTGGCAGGATAAATTATCGAGTTATGGTTTCAGTGATACTTGAAGAGTTTTTAGGACAGTCCCCACACACACACACTTACACCTGGTACCTTTATGTCCTTATAATTTTTTGTTTGGTTTTTTATACACTACCAAAAAAAATTATTTATATCAAATTTTTTTATTGTACTACCAATTTTTTTCGTTCTTTTTTAATTAAACTTTTA